>NW_027989709.1:0-201 GCF_054177405.1 Leptonychotes weddellii
TAGGAAGTTCTTTATCTCTCTTTCTATTCTGAATGATAGCCTTGCTAGATAGAATATTCTTGGCTGCAGATCTTTCCCATTCAGCACTAAATATATCATGCCATTCAACAGGGAGAAGAATTTTAAGGCAGGCTAAGGAAGATATTGTAAACTGAATAATGGCCCCTAAAGATATCCAAATCCCAGTCCCTAGAACAAGTG
>NW_027989710.1:0-201 GCF_054177405.1 Leptonychotes weddellii
CGTTGTAAATGGCAAGATTTCAGATTTTATTTATTTATTTGAGAGAGAGAGGGCATAAGCCAGGGGAGGGGCAGAGGGAGAGGGAGAAACTGACTCCCCGCTGAGCAGGGAGCCCGATGCAGGGCTCGATCCCAGGATCATGGGATCACGACCTGAGCTGAAGGCAGATGTTTAACTGACCAAGCCACCCAGACGCTCCCG
>NW_027989711.1:0-1043 GCF_054177405.1 Leptonychotes weddellii
CTGAGCCGAAATCAAGAGTCGGTCCCTTAACCAACTGAGCCATCCAGGTGCCCCCACATTTTTAGATTCTTAAACAATATCCACAGTCATTTTGTTCTATCATGATAGAACAAAGTCACAGTTTGTTGTTCATAATTGTCCCAGTCTATTCAAGGTGCTATATTAAACTACCATAGATTGGATGGCTTAAACAACAAACATTTATTTCTCACAGGTCTGGAGGCTAGGAAGCCCAAGGTCAAGGCACTGGCAGATTTGGTGTCTGGGAAGAGCTTACTTTCTGGTTCATATACTGCTATCTTGTTGCTGGGTCTTCACATGGTGGAAGGTGGTGAAGCAGCTATCTGGGGTCTCTTCTATAAGGACAGTAATCCCATTCAATAGGGCTCTACATTCATGGCTAATCACCTCCCAAAGGCCCACATCCTAATCCATCACACTGAGGGTTAGGATCTTGTGTGAATTTGAGGGTGTGTGTTTGTGTGTGGGGGGGGGCGAGCACAAACGTTCAGTCCCTAACAATACTGTTTACCATGGCTGCTCTCTTTTACAACACTGGAACTGTGCAGAGCTGCAAAATGGTGGATGGCATGGAGCTAACAGCTGTTCACTGGAGTTCCCAAGCCCAAAAGCTGTCAGCGACTTGGATATACAGATCAACTCATTCACTTAAAGATGAAAAGCTAAGGAAAGGGGAAGTAGAGTGACTTGCTCAAGCAAGTTGCTCAGCTGCTGTTCAAGTTAGACCTAAGATCCATAGTGCTCTTTCCACCTCATCACATTGTCTCCTACAGACAGTATTTCTTAGACACCAGAACTACTTCTCCAAAGATGGTAGGAACCAAGAAATTTCGCAAGCATTTTTATGCTTGGTAACAATTTTCATGGGTAACAAGACTTTTAGAGACTATAGTCTAAAGCAATGTTGCCCAGTAGAAATTCCTGCAATGATGGAATATTCTACAGCTGCCCTGTCTAATATGCTGGCCACTAGCCTCACATGCTCACTAGCACATTCGAATTTTGAATAACATTTATTTTAA
>NW_027989712.1:0-201 GCF_054177405.1 Leptonychotes weddellii
GCCTGGGTGGCTCAGTCGTTAAGCGTCTGCCTTCGGCTCAGGTCATGATCCCAGGGTCCTGGGATCGAGTCCCACATTGGGCTCCCTGCTCGGCAAGAAGCCTGCTTCTCCCTCTCCCATTCCCCCTGCTTGTGTTCCTGCTCTCGCTATTTCTCTCTCTGTCAAATAAATAAATAAAATCTTTAAAAAAAAAAAAAAAGA
>NW_027989713.1:0-201 GCF_054177405.1 Leptonychotes weddellii
TGGGGGGATGGGTTAAATAGGTGATGGTGATGAAGGTGTGCATGGGGCGCCTGGGTGGCTCAGATGGTTGGGCGTCTGCCTTTGGCTCAGGTCATGATCCCAGGGTCCTGGGATCGAGCCCCGCTTCAGGCTCCTGGCTCATCGGGGAGCCTGCTTCTCCCACTGCCTCTCTCCCTGCTCATGCTCTCTCTCTCTCTCTCT
>NW_027989714.1:0-201 GCF_054177405.1 Leptonychotes weddellii
TTTTTTTTTAAAGATTTTTTATTTATTTATTTGAGACAGAGAGAATGAGATACAGAAAGCATGAGAGGGAGGAGGGTCAGAGGGAGAAGCAGACTCCCTGCCGAGCAGGGAGCCCGATGCGGGACTCGATCCCGGGACTCCAGGATCATGACCTGAGCCGAAGGCAGTCGCTTAACCAACTGAGCCACCCAGGCGCCCCAG
>NW_027989715.1:0-201 GCF_054177405.1 Leptonychotes weddellii
CGCCTGGGTGGCTCAGTTGGTTAAGCGACTGCCTTCGGCTCAGGTCATGATCCTGGAGTCCCGGGATCGAGTCCCGCATCGGGCTCCCTGCTTGGCAGGGAGTCTGCTTCTCCCTCTGACCCTCCTCCCTCTCATGCTCTCTGTATCTCATTCTCTCTGTCTCAAATAAATAAATAAAATCTTTAAAAAAAAAAAAAAAAG
>NW_027989716.1:0-201 GCF_054177405.1 Leptonychotes weddellii
TTATGCTAAGTGAAATAAGTCAAGCAGAGAAAGTCAATTATCATATGGTTTCACTTATTTGTGGAACATAAGGAATAACATGGAGGACATTAGGAGAAGGAAGGGAAAAATGGGCGGGGGGAATTGGAGGGAGAGATGAACCATGAGAGACTATGGACCTGAGAAACAAACAGGGTTTTAGAGGGGAGGGGGGAGGGGGGA
>NW_027989717.1:0-201 GCF_054177405.1 Leptonychotes weddellii
AGAAGATGGACTCTGAAAAACAAACTGAGGGTTCTAGAGGGGAGGGGGGGTGGGAGGATGGGTTGGCCTGGTGGTGGGTATTGAGGAGGGCACGTTCTGCATGGAGCACTGGGTGTTGTGCACGAACAATGAATCATGGAACACTTCATCTAGAACTAATGATGTAATGTATGGGGATTAACATAAGAATAAAAAAAAATT
>NW_027989718.1:0-201 GCF_054177405.1 Leptonychotes weddellii
ATCTCCTGCGCTGGTACTGGGAGAGGCAGGTGGTGAGCCACCTCCAGGACAAGTACGTCTTCATCACGGGCTGCGACTCGGGCTTCGGGAACCTGCTGGCCAGGCAGCTGGACCTGCGAGGCTTGAGGGTGCTGGCCGCGTGTCTGACGGAGGAGGGGGCCCAGCAGCTGAGAGGCCAGACGTCAGACAGGCTGGAGACAG
>NW_027989719.1:0-201 GCF_054177405.1 Leptonychotes weddellii
TTTTTTTTTTTCTTAACATATATTGCATTATTTGTTTCAGAGGTACAGATCTGAGATTCAACAGTCTTGCACAATTCACAGCGCTTACCAGAGCACATACCCTCCCCAGTGTCTATCACCCAGTCACCCCATCCCTCCCACCCCACCCCCCACTCCAGCAACCCTCAGTTTGTTTCCTACAATTAAGAATTCCTCATATCA
>NW_027989720.1:0-201 GCF_054177405.1 Leptonychotes weddellii
GACACAAGAAACATGTGATGACATTTAGAACCCAGAAGGCACCTTTTATTCCCAGTATACTGTGGAGAGAAGAACCTCTCTTTATGTTCTCTCACTCCTTCAAGTGACAAGAAGAGAAACATAAATCCTAGTTCTGGTAGAGAAATATATCATTTATGGATTGAGAGCATAACCACTGGAGTCAGGGAGAGCCAGAAACAA
>NW_027989721.1:0-201 GCF_054177405.1 Leptonychotes weddellii
GTGGCCATTGTCCCCTGGAGGCATTAAAAGACAACAGCTATTTTGAAACGAAGGTTGGACTCTGCTTGGTGAAAATGGCCCAAAGCTATAATGATCCTGTAATGTAACATTATCTTCAAAGTCTGCAAGCAGTTTATTGCTTTAAGTGCCATCACTGTAGGTCCCCAATGCCTTGGTCAGCCCATCCAGTAGAGACATTAA
>NW_027989722.1:0-12203 GCF_054177405.1 Leptonychotes weddellii
GAAGAGAGTTAGGGCCTTGCTGTGGATTAGGCTTTGGTTTGAGGGAGTGTTGTGTCTGGTTTGACCTTCTATCCTGAGCACTAACACTTACTCGGTATCAGTGGTAAGGCTGCTTCGCTGTCTTATTCATGTGTTCACTGGAGTAGCGCTTTTTATTTCCTTCAAGAACTCTTCCTTTGCATTCACAACTTGGCTAACTTTGGTTACAAAGTACCAACGTTTGGTACAAGAGGCCTAGCTTTTGGCTTGTCTTAGCTTTTGACATGCCTTCCTCATGAAGCTTAATCATTTCTAGCTTTTGATTTAGAGAGACATGTAACTCTTCCTTTCACTTGGACACTTAGAGGCATTGTGGAGGCTATTAGTTGACCTAATTTCAATATTGCTGTGCCAGGGAATAGGGAGGACCCAGGAGAGGGAGAGAGACGGGGGAATAGCTGGTCAGTGGAGCATTCAGGACACTTAATGGATCAAGACCATTGATCTATTGTCTTATATGGGTGTGGTTTGTGGTGCTCCAAAGTGCTCCACAGCAGGTAATTGCTTTGGAGCGCCACAGACGCCACAGTGACAGCGATGTTACCATAGGAACATCAAAGATCACTGATTACAGATCTCCTTAACAAATGTAATCATAATGAAAAAATTTGAAATATTGTCAGAATTACCAAAACGTGACACAGAGACATGACGTGAGCAGATGCTGTTGGGAAAATGGTGCCGATAGACTTGCTCAACACAGGGTTGCCATAAACCTTCAATTTGTAAGAAATGCAGTATCTGTGAAGTGCAGTAAAGCAAAGTGCAAAAAAGTGACGTGTGCCTGTATTGTAGGATGCTTAAAGCATCCCTGGGCTCTACGCACTAGATACCACTGGCATCTCTCCCAAGTTGTGACAACCAAAAATGTCTCTACAAGTTGTGAACACACACACACACACATACACAGTTGAGAACTACTGATCTACCAATAATCCTGTGAATGGAGTAATTGCCCCCATTTTACAAATAGGAAAACTAAGGCCCAGAGCAGTTAACTAATTTCCTCAAGATCACATGCTAAGTGACAGAAACAAAATTCAAACCCTGGACTGTGGGTTGTGCGCTCTTCCCAGCACTGTGTGCTCATACGCACCTAACTGCTACAGATAGAAGTGTGGCTGTGTTTAAATTGGTGTAGAGTAGGGATTTTGAGAAGTCCACGGGAGTGAAGTCCTCAGAATAAGGTGGATAAATGTGGGTGCATTTGAAGGGATGGGGCTTGAGTTTCATGCAGAAGGTGGCCTTAAATGATGAGCAGGATCTGGAAGGGTGGGGGCAGTGAGTTAAGGAAAATCATCGAATCAGACCAAAGAGAGAAGGTTTTCCACCAACACTGAGTTTGGCAGGAGCCCAGGGGGTGGGGCAGGTCTCTCTGGAGAGAGCTGGGATGCCTCCCTGAGGGGCGTGATGTCCCTTGCCGGCAATAGGGAGACACTGAGGGTTTGGAGGAGAGTAGAGGCACAGTCAGAGCCACAGCACAGGAAGCACAGTGTGGCAGGAGTTTCAGGTTTCATGTTGGACCCCTGGCTGTCCACAAGGCATCCGGTTCTCAAAGCACTCCTACCATCCTCTTTGGTCTTCATGACGGGACATGGGCTTCAATACAGCCACCCAGTCCATGCAGGAAGGACCAGTTCCCCAGCGACAGAACCTCTGAGCTTTAGCTCTCTGAGGCCCCCTCTTTCATAGGGAAGCACACTCTCTGCTACAGAGAAAACAAGATGGCCCCAGTAAGTCCCCAGAAGTGAGATCTGTTGGTGAAAGTAAAAGCTTGATTCACCAACCACAGGCCCTGTAAACTTCAGGGCTCACTTTCCAGCCCCCCTGGGAGAACCAGAAGGGCCAGGTTGCCCCCGGGCTTCAGAGAAGTCCAGTCTTTCTCACCCATGCATGTTTCTTGAGTTTAGTTAATAAGCATAGAGTCCAGGGAATTGGAGGTCATGTAATCCCTTCCCGGCACCCTTGAGAGACAGAGTTGTGGCCCTGCTTGATTCACTTCAGGGATGGGGAAGCCAGGATCACACAGTGAAATCCCCTGGGTAGATTGGCAGGATAAAGAAGATGGGCTGCTAAGGATGTGGGTGGTCTCACGCACTGCTGATGGGAATATAAACTGGTGGAGCAATAACTATCAAAATTCAAAATGTGTAAACCCATTCACCAGGGTCTGTGCCACGTACACAGACATGACTGTGTGTGTGTACAAAGCTATATGCCCAAGAATCCTCGGTGCAGCATTGTTTGTAACAACAGATTGTTGTAAACAATACAAATATCCGTCCATAAGACAATAATTCCCATGCATCGTGAAAACCCACACCAAGTAGCCAATTTTAAAAGATGGGTTACATTGGTGCAGTTGGTTGAGCGTCTGACTCTTTGTTTCAGCTCAGGTCATGGTCTCAGTGTCATGAGATTGAGCCCTGTGTGGGGCTCCATGCTCAGCGCTGAGTCTGCTTAAGAATCTCTCTCCCTCTCCATCTGCCTCTCCCCATCTCTAAAATAAATAAATAAATCTTTTTAAAGAAAGATGGAATACAGCTTTTTCTGGAGAAGAAAAATATACCTGATGTATTAAGCAGTTATATATGTATACGTGTGTGTGTGTGTGTGTGTGTGTGTATGATTGCCTTTACTGGTTTTAGGGGGAAAACATACATGTATAACTCCTCAGTTTTATTTCAACGTATGGGAAACGTAGTAAGGAAAACAATCTCACTATTTGTCCATCATGATCACACAAAACACTAGAAGATGGTACAAAACATCAATTTTCCAACTGAATGGCTCACAGGGTCAGCCTCAGATGAGCACCCAAGGCTCTTGTCCCAGCCTGTTCCCCCACCACTCTCCTTCCCCAGGTCACTCTGCTCTGCTCCCACCCCCTGCTCCCCATGCAGTGGCCCGGCTCTGTGGGAGGCAGAGAAACCACGAAGTCTCCACGTGGTTCCCAGCTCTTTCCCAAGGCTCTGGCTGTTCTCTGAGGGAGGAATTTTAGGTTGTTCCTCAGAGCAGTGACTCTCAAAGACCAACCGATAGCCATCCCTTTCACTCATGTGGACAGCCTCTCATAACAGGACCAAGAAAATTGGTCACCATCCAAGTCTCTGTCAATTTTCTCAGTTTTATTGAAAAATGTCCAGAACACAGATGAGGAGGAACAAGAAAGAACAGTGTAGGTGAGAGAAAATTTCACCCAGTTATATCTCTGTATGTACGTGTGTGTTTCTATTTAAACACATGTATGCATACACACACGTGTGTATGCAGACGCGTGCATATATATGATCTCTGTAGCTATGTATAAATGCTTAGGAAAGGGACAGAAGGGCACGCTCAGATCTGCTGCAGTGTGGGGTGGGAGGGAACAGTGATGAATGCGGATTTTTTATCACTGTGTGTTGGCTTATGTTCCATTTAAATAAAAATGCATTCCTGAGCTGCATCTCGTGGATCATTAAAACAACTATTTTCACAGACAAAAAAACAAAGTTCTACTCTTTCAAACATGTTTTTTTATTACACTGTGACCTGCCTCCCTGGAACCTCCACCCTCGGGTTCTCTTCCCCTCTTCATACCCCAGTATACCTCCCCTCTCCCGGGGCCCATCGCCTCAGATGTTTGGGACCCACAAACAGGCTCACTCCCTTCCATCTGCCCCTTTAGACACACCACACACAGTCCCTTCCCTCAACCGTCCTGGTTGCTCCCCATGGGGCCCCGCATTCACTCTGCAAATGGAGCATTCAGTAAGTGGCAGGCCCTGGGTGAGGTGCCAGGAAACAGAAGTGAATTCGTCCTGAGAGGCACCCAAATACATGAATAGTCTTATTCAAGTATAAGGCATATGTGGGATGGGGCCACACAAGGGAACCACCCAGACTTCCTGGGCCATGAGAGGAAGGCTTCCCCAAGAAGGTGGCCCTGGGATGAAGCCTGGGAGAATGAATGGGCGTTCAGCCTCTGAGAAGAACAAATAGCATTTGCAAAGATTCCAAGGCACAAAAGACCATGGCACCTTCAGCATGTGGCAAATTGTTCAAGATAACTGGAGAGCAGGGTGCGAATGAGGGCTTAGGAGAAACACCATCCTGGGACGAGGGCAAGATGCAAGGTAGGAAGGGCCTCACCAACTGGGATTCATTCTGTAGGTCACAGAGGACCACAGAAGTATGTGACCAGAGACAGACACAATCAGATTGGTGTAGGGTAGTTGTTTAGCAACTAGACATGATTCTGCCTCCCTCCCAGGGACATTTGTCAATGTCCGGAGGCATTTTTGGTTGTCACTACTTGGAGAATGCAAATGGCATCTAGTGAGTACAGCCAAGAGATGCTGCTAGACATCCTCCAGGACACAGGCAGCCCCCTGCAGGAAAGAATTATGTGGACTGAGATGTTAATGGTGCTGAGGGTGAGAAACACAGGTATGGAGGATGGATAGCTCTGGCAGCAGCATAGAGGATGGATCACTGCGGGGTGCGGGTGGGAGAGGGCAGGAAAAGCTGATAAAACATTATAGCAATAGCTCAGATGGGAGACATCATGGCCTGAGCTAAGACAGGGCAGTGAGAATGGACAGGAGACTGAATCAGAAGGTTCTAACAAGGAGCGAAACTGGTACAACATGACAATGGATTGGTCATGGTGGGAAGTAGCGTGATACAGTGGGACCATTACAATACACGTTAGGCCACCATAACAAAGTGAGCCCAAAATAGCAAGAGCTTAAATAAGGTGGATGTTTATTTCCCATCAAGCCTGGAATGGTGACTTGACTATATCAGGAACCAAGACCCCATCTATCCAATTGCTCAGCCATCCTCAGTCCATGCCCAAAATTGCTGCTCTAGCTCCTGCCTTCACTTTCATATTCCAGCCAAAGGAAAGGCAAGAAAGAGGAAGGGGCTCAGTCCTTCTTTTTAAAGGCATGACCTGAAAGCTATACACATCACTTCCACTCATAAACCATTGGCCAGGACGTAGTCATGTGGCTGCCCCTATCTACAAGGGAAATGTAGTCTTGAGTTGAGCACCGTATATAAATTAAAACTTTTGTAACAGTAGAAGTAGTGGGAAGCAGCCTTGGGAGGCTATTAGCAATCCATACCATGGGTGAAAGAGAAAAAGCCGTGAAAGGAACAGCCGGGTTTTCAGCATGGGTGACCCAGTGGATGGTGGGTACAATGAAGAGGACCAGAGGGGCGCCTGGGTGGCTCAATCGGTTAAAGCTTCCAACTCTTGGTTTCAGCTCTGGTCATGATCTCAGGCTGGTGAGACTGAGGCCCACATTGAACTCCATGCTGGGCATGGAGCTTGCTTAAGCTCTCTCCCTCTGCTGCTCCCCATGCAAATGCTCTCTCTCTCTCTAAAAAAAAAAAAAGAGAGAGAGAGAGACCAGAGAACATGGAAATGGAGGTGGTAAGAAGCAAGGGGGCAGACTCATTTTGGACAGGCTGTGTTTGAGTCCTGTGAGACCATAATATGGAGTGGCCAGTGGAGCCTGAAATCAGGGTCTGAGCTCAGGGGAAGGGTCTGGGTGGGGATAGAGGTCTAAGAAACCATAGATAAAGGGGAGATTGGCCAGCAACTGGGCTTAATCTGGAGTCCATAAGCCCCACCCATTAAAGCAACCTCTCTACATCTAAAGTACTGAAGGTACGGCCTATGAATTCCCTGAAATTGTATGTAAGGTATGTGGAAATGTGCTGTACACTCTTCCAAGGAGACAGCTTGACCTTCATGACTTTCATTAGACTCTCAAAGGGTCTGGGTGCAGAGTGAGGTAAGAAGAGGGTTCAGAATGGCAGCCTGGGTATTTCTCCCCCCCTCCCTTATTACTGGAGGGAAGGTGAGTCTTGGCTTTTTAGGATGGCAGAAGATTAAATACGTCAGAGATTGAATGGAAATGTCCAGCAGAGAAGAAGAGATTGAGAAGAGCAGAAATAGAGCAAATGATATTTTCTTCTCGAAACAGGCTCCTGGCACCAACTTTAGCACTCAGGTGTAGTCCCAGCAGCAGGAGCAGAATCGCTCAGTCACAGAAAGGGCTGACTCATAGGGTGCTTTCCACCTCTGTCTATCCCTGGTTGGGACCTTGGCAAGTGAATCCACCTCTCTGGGCAACTGAATCCACCTCTCTGAGCCTCTTCGTCCCCTGTGCGAACTCAGATAACAACCTGCCTGATGTGAATGATGAAAGGATTAGAAGAAAGATCATGTGTGAAATGCCCAGCTCAGGTCCTGATCACAGTCGATGCTCAGTAAGTGGGAGGGCCCTTCTCCCCTGCCCATTCTTCCCTTCTCTGTTGCTTTTTCACCCACATGAAAAGGGCAGTCTTTGAGGAAAGGACTTTATAGTCTTCCTACTTGTTCCAAAGGGGCAGAATTTGGTCCATTTGAAGTTCCGCACACCATCCTCTTATGGGAAGAATGAAGCCAGAAACACTGACAATATATAGAATAATAACAATGAGACAAACAGGCAGTCACCTTCTTAAAATCCCCAGTGACAGCTGCCACACTCATCTCCAACCATACCCAGTTATTAGTGGTGTTTCTCCAAGGACAAGTGTCATGAGACTGTACTTGGTCCCCAGCGTTCTGTTCCTGATGATGATGATGGTGTGTTCAGAGTCATGAGTGTTCCAAGGAGGCTATTTGGTCAGAGGTTGTCAAGCCTGGGAGCAGTGGGTGGAGGAGAGAGGATTTCACACGTGAAAAAGCAATCTTCAAACAAACAACTCAATTAAAACACCAGCAAATGACTTGAGTAAACATTTCAACAAGGAAGATGTACCAATGGTCAATAAGCACATGAGAAGATGCTAGACGTCACTAGGCATCAGAGAAACGCAAATCCAAACCACAGTAAGATACCACTTCACACCCATTAGGATGGCTAGTATCCAAAAAAATAGGAAATAATAAGTGTTGGCGAGGGTGTGGAGAAACTGGAACCCCCACATGTCGCTGATAGGAACGTAGAAGTTGCCACTGCTCTGGGAAAACAGTATGGCAGTTCCTCCAAAAGTTAAACGCAGAATTAGCCCGGGATCCAGCAATCCCACTTCGAGGTGTATACTCTAAAGAATTAAAAGCAGGGATGAAACAGATATTTGCACACCTGTGTTCATAGCAGCATTATTCACAATACCCCAAAAGGTGGAAGCACCCCGGGGGTGTAAAAGCACAAACACGGTAAGATACCATTTCTATGGAGTGCCCACAGTAGTCAAAGTCAGAGAGGCAGGAAGCAGAACTTGGTCACCAGGAGGCCAGGGAGGCGGAAGTGGGGAGGTGACACTTCATGGGGACAGAGTTTCGGTTGAGGATGACGAGAAAGTTCTGCAGATGGATGGTGATGGTGGAGGCACAGTATTAATGCTACTGTGCTGGACACGGAACATGGTTAACATGGTAAATTCTACGTTAGGTATATTTTCTCTCTCTCTCTCTCTCTCTCTCTCTCACACACACACACACACACAGCAGTCCTCGGAGTATATATGCTGGACAGAGTTGAAAACCATTGTTTAACTCATGAAAAGTTTTCCTATGAAGTTAAAAACTAGGCCTTTCTGAAAACATGATCAAAAATAAAGAACACACCAACCCAATCTAGGTGGGCTGGGCCCTGGTTGCCCTGGCCGTGTCCGGGTCGCAGAGCCCACCCTCCTGCTCCGGGCTGCACTCAGCTCCCCCTCGCCCAGCAGATGTGCCTGAGCCTTGGAGGAAGGCGGACTTGCCTCTGGGTGATGAGAATATGAGCCATCATTCCCTCCTCTATAATTTTGTCTTTTATATTTTTTTCACATTTTCTCTATATGACTTGGCACATTCTATAAGGAAGAAAACATTCCTTAAATTCTCCATGTTTCAAAGACCCCATCCTCCATGCCAGTCCCCCGTGAGCAAGGGCTCAGTGTTTCTCAGGAGGGACCCCCACTGCCCAGGATTAGCCCCCCTCCATGCGAAATGCTCTTTTCCTGGGTGAATCATGCAGGACAGAAGAGGGAAAGGTTTGCTCAGCCAGGATAGAGCCAGAAACGAGTGGTGGGTGGACACAGGCCTTTGGGGGATGAATGGGACTCTGAAAGGGTCTGAAGGGGTGGAGGGCATTCCAGGTGAGGGCCATGGGGTAAGCCAACGCCCAAAGGTAAGAACAGGTGCTGTGTTTGTGGGGAGTGGGCTTTTACAGAACTGGATTATGAAGCCCTTATATTCTGGGCTGAGAAACTTAAACTTTTTTCCATAGGTGGCTGGGAACCAGGAAGGGTGGTGGTCATTATTGTTTCTTTTTTTTTTTAAGATTTTATTTGTTTATTTAGAGAGAGAGAGAGAGGGCACATGCCAGCAGGGGGAGGGGCAGAGGGAAAGGAGAGAGTCCTAAAGCAGACTTCCTGCTGAGCAGGGAGCCCAAAATTGGGCTCAATCCCACGACCCTAAGATCATGGCCTGAGCTGAAATCAGGAGGCCGACGCTTAACCGACTGTGCCCCCCCAGGCGCCCCTGTTTCATTTATTTTATCAAGAGACCAGGCTGCCTGGACCAAGAGGCCGCAGGGTCCACCTTCTTGTCCCACCAGCATCCAGAACCGTCTAAGCCCAACCAGTAGGTGTCCCGGCACCTACAGACTGACTCAGGTAAGTCTGCCAAATGTTTTCTTAAGAGCCCATCCATCCCTTCTCCTCAAAGGGATTCGGAGAGTTTGACACTAGACAGTTAACAGAGGAGGTTAACAGAGGAGGAGTCAGGGCTGCTTGCAGGAGGAAGGGAAAAGTTCTCTTTGGCCTAAAGCAATTTATTCAAGTTACATTTAATTGCACATTTTAATCTGAGACTTCCAAATTTTATGCCACAATAAACAGGGCAGGCTTTGAAATGATTAAACTAGCAACTTCACAGTCCTCATGGCTGGAACAGCTTCCAGTGCGTCACCACACCTAATTAAAGGTCAGGGACGGGTGCTGGAAGAGCTGATGTGTTTCCTTAATTATCACATGAATGGACAAGTCTGTTTTGAATGCCCTACATGACTGAAGTTCACACAGAAACACAGGGGCACGTGGGCTCAAGCCAGGGAGCCCTGTCCTTCTCCTGCTCCATCTCACTTCGAGAAGCCCGCCTTGCTCCTCATCTCTCTACAAATTCCTCACTGTGTACAGTCCAAAAAGGAATAGGAAAATGTCACTTAGCCAGATAAACAGGTTCAAGAAAGACATGGAAACCTAGGAGCTCAGAACATGGACCACAGCAAGTCACCCTCCCCCAACTGGGTGTCAGTTTTCCTATCCATAAACTGGGAACAGGCGTTACACTAGATGCCCAGTTATGGCAGCCTATTATTCTATGGGGAAAAAAATCCTCTTTTCTGCTCACCTCATCTGATAAAGGAAAGGGAAGGGAGTGAGGGAAGGAAGGAGAGAGAGAGGGAGGGAGGAAAGGAGGCAGAAATTAGTCAGAGTTCATATTTCCATCCATCTTGACTAATTCCAGACCTTCTTGACTCCTTGTACTGCCCACCACACACAGTCAGTGCCCAGACCAAATAGCTGTTTAATAAACGCTAATTGAGACCCTCTTTCCATCCTTTTCCCATGGCGCAGGCACAGAGAGTGAACCAAGATGGTGGCCCCTAAAGATCTGGAGTTGAAGAAGGTTAGAAAGGGTCTTGAGCATGGGAGATACTTCCATTAGGAAGCTGAGGGGATTGTGGACAAGAATTTCAAGTGAGGCCCGAGTCCTGGGGAAGGAAAGAGTCTCCAGGGGCCTGGGAAATGGCTGCACAGAGTCCTAGGATGGCCCTGGTCTCATCAGGCTGGGCGGGCGTTGGGGGCGAGTGGCTCTTGAGGGGTAGGAGGCGGTTTGCCTGGGTCCAGTTAAGACTCAGCTAATCAGGGACACCTGGGTGGCTCAGTCAGTTAAGCGTCTGCCTTCAGCTCAGGTCATGATCTCAGGGTCCTGGGATCGAGCCCCGCATTGGGCTCCCTGCTCGGCAAGAAGCCTGCTTCTCCCTCTCCCACTCCCCCTCCCCCTGCTTGTGTTCCCTTTCTCGCTGTCTCTCTCTGTCAAATAAATAAATAAAATCTTAAAAAAAAAAAAAAATAAAAGACTCAGCTAATCGCTGGCCTGTCCTCTTGTTCTGAGCCTCACAGCCTTCAGGGACTCAGTTCCAGAGTAAGACCTGAAGAGAGTGTTTCAAAGCAGAGCCTCTTTGGAGGGCTTGCCCAAGCTAAGGCCTCTGTAATTCTGCCTCCTCTTTTGCTTTGAAAATCTCTAAGTCCAACCTATGTTTTCAGGCCATTTATCCGATCACATACTCTGAAAGGTTGCAGTAGCTACAGTTCAGAAAGTCAGACATTCTCATAGCCATGCTCATCTCAGACCTTTGCCCCGCCCCCACACCCCACACCCCCTTTTCTGAAGGACTTGTCAAGAAAAGAAATAAGTCCACTAGAGTTTTCCAAATTAAATCAGTGTCAGAAGGAGTTGAGCTTCTCCCTTTGCTCAAACAATTGCTTAAAAATGTGTTAGCATCCAGAAACATTTTTGCCACCTTAGAGTGGTCAGGATTCTCACACCACTACCGACCCCAAACTATATGTTTTTGGGAAGGGGAAGAAGAGGACAGGGATTGAAAGGGCCCTAGACTTTATCTAGTTTAAATATGTACTTTTCTCGGAGAAGAAACTGAATTCCAGAAAAGTATCAGTGGTTGGGATTAGCATCCAGTATTGTCTGTCTTACCCCACACTTTTTGACTCTGTTCTTCAGAAGACCAACATGGTACTTCTTAAGACTTCTGGTCAACCTTTGCATATGAACTAAGACAGCTGAAATTGCTGTTGTTCCAACTAAGTGAAGCTGTTTGTTATTGCTCTGAAGGGGAGAGCAGGGCTGCATGACAGGAATGCATGTAGGTCCCATGGGAGAGCTGTCACCTGGATCCTTGGAATGACAGATAGTCATTCTGGCATTCTCTGGCATTGGCCATTTCCCTACTGGCAAATTAAGGGAGATGACTGAGCTTTATTTCTGACATCAGAGGATTCTGAAGACAGGAATGCCATGACGATGCTTATTACAGCTGGGAACCTAGAATGAGGGAGGAAGTGGTTAACAGTATGGATGGAGGCCCCATGACGAGTGACGACCCACTCACCCCATCTCTCCTGGGGGGCATTTCGTCACATCTAGGACGGAGTCTTGGTCCTCGGACTGGTGACTCTGGGTACAGGAGATTCCTGGTCACGTCAGAGAACTGTGTGTCCATCCATCTACCCATCCATCTACTGGTGTATTCTTTCTTAGCTTATCCTGCCCGGTTCCAGAAAGGATTTGAGGTAGCTCAAATAAAATGTAACAAAATAAGTTAACAGCAGGAAGGAAAGGAAAAAGAAAAGCCAAAGTGAATGAAGGACTAAAAGGGACCTAGGAATAAGACCAAATGTCAATATCTCAAAATTCCTTTCACAATAGTTCATCCAGCTGCACACGTGTGATTTAGGTACTTGTCTGTGTGACTATATGGAGGGCAATTTTTTAAATTTATTTTTAATTTTTTTCTAAAGAGGCACACTAGGCTGACATGCAGTTTTGCCCTCCTCTTCTCTCTTCCCCCCACCTGCAATGCACACGTGAGGCTGGAAGGGCCACAGCCACGGGGCCAAACGCCACAGGCCACAGCTGGTGGAGTGGAACAGCCCACGGAAATAGGGATGTGGGGGCCACCGGTGTGGCCACCCTGCCCCCGGATGGTCCGCCTCTGCAGATCTCTGACGCGGCCAGACCGGTGTCCGTGGCGAGCCTGTCACTTGCGGTCCGCGTGGGTCTGAAACAGAAGGCAACTGGAAGAAGCCAAGGCCTGAGAAGAGAGGAGGGTGCAGACAGATGCTGTGGGGGCTCCCTGCATTTAATGGCTGGAGGGAGGAGGCTCAGCCTTCAGGGGAAACTGAGGTAAGGCAACCAGAGAGGTAGGAAGTGGGAGGGGAACCTTGCCAGGGTGGGCCAGATATTTGCCTCCAAACTTTTTAGCAGGCAGTGAGAAGAAGGAAACCAAGTCCGTTTTTCCCCCAGATATGAAGATCTGTGGCTGAGGAGGAGTATAAGTAACCTGGGACGCAGACCAGAGGAACCTTTCTCCCAAGGGTCTGTGCAC
>NW_027989723.1:0-1043 GCF_054177405.1 Leptonychotes weddellii
GTTAACATATTTAATCTGAGTATTTTCTATGTTTTAATATTTCCAAGTGTTTTTTAAATATTTTATTTATTTATTTGAGAAAGACAGAAAATGAGCATGAGTGGGGGGGCTGGGGGGGCAGAGGGATAGGGAGAAGCAGACTCCCCACTGAGCAGGGAGCCCAATGCAGGGCTGGATCCTAGAACCCTGGGATCATGACCTGAGCCAAGTCAGATGCTTAACCTACTGAACCACCCAGGCACCCCTAATATTTCCAAGTTTTTTATCATCACCTTTAAGAAGCTTTTGACTGAGTGCCTGGGTACACATGGCAATTTAGTGAACAACAAAGTAATTTAACCCTTTCCCTGTGGAATTTAGAAATAACCTAACAATGCTCATTACGGTTAACTACATAATTCAGTTTTACCCCATGACATCAAAAAAGAAAATGATCATTAGCTGTGAGATTTTAGTAGACCCAACATATAGAAAGCAATTGCCTTTGTGTAAAATCAGGAAAACAGGTATCATGTTTGATATTTTAAATGGTGCATTTGTGTTTATTATTCTGCATTTGGTTGATGTTTCATAACTTTCTATTTATTGATACCTACCTTGTCCCTTTTATTATATATGTCTACAAAATATATATTTCACAATATTCACAGTTCTTATCATAGAAATGAAACAATGAAGAAAGTACAAATAAAGCATTTTAGTTTTTATTCCAAGATGGTATTTCACCAATATTTTTCAATGTGTTTAAGTTTGTTTTATAATAATCATTTGGTTGCTCATCATTATTTTTATTTGGTCCAGTTTTATTTATATGTTGCAGAAACATTTAAAAATTATTTTGGAGAAATCAAAACCTCAATGAGATACCACCTCACACCAATCAGAATGGCTAAAATTTACAAGTCAGGAAACGACAGATGTTGGCGGGGATGCGGAGAAAGGGGAACCCTCCTACACTGTTGGTGGGAATGCAAGCTGGTGCAGCCACTCTGGAAAACTGTATGGAGGTTCCTCAAAAAGTTGAAAATAGAGCTACCATATGA
>NW_027989724.1:0-201 GCF_054177405.1 Leptonychotes weddellii
AAACTTGGAATTTACTAATTGAATGTCTTCCCTCCTGGGAGGAAAAACTCAGCAGAACCTTGGGAAGAGTACATGGTGATGATTCCATTAGTCCTTTCTCCTAAGGGACCTACAGCCATTTATTCTCTGCTAGAGCCCATTATCACCCTCGGGTGCATGGCACACAGCCATTGATTTGGTGGAGGCTTTTCTACAGCTTCA
>NW_027989725.1:0-201 GCF_054177405.1 Leptonychotes weddellii
GGGGGGGCGGAGCAAGATGGCGGAGGAGTAGGAGACCTGGATTTCGTCTCCTCTCAGGAATTCAGCTGGATAGGGATCAAACCATTCTGAACACCTACAAACTCAACAGGAGATTGAAGAAAAGAAGAGCAACAACTCTCTCATCAGAAAAGCGACCACTTTCTGGAAGGTAGGACGTGCAGAGAAGTGAATCCGAGGCGA
>NW_027989726.1:0-201 GCF_054177405.1 Leptonychotes weddellii
TCATTGTTAGCATCTAACACCCAGTGCTCCATTCAATACGTGCCCTCCTTAATACCCATCAGCGGGTTAACCCATCCCCCTCACCTCCCTCCCCTCTAAAATCCTCAGTTTGTTTCTCAGGGTCCATAGTCTCTCATGGTTCATCTCCCCCTCCAATATCCCCCCCTTCATTTTTCCCTTCCTACTTTTTTTTTTTTTTAA
>NW_027989727.1:0-201 GCF_054177405.1 Leptonychotes weddellii
TCTTTTTTTTTTTTTAAAGATTTTATTTATTTATTTGAGAGAGAGAGAATGAGAGACAGAGAGCATGAGAGGGAGGAGGGTCAGAGGGAGAAGCAGACTCCCCGCCGAGCAGGGAGCCCGATGCGGGACTCGATCCCGGGACTCCAGGATCATGACCTGAGCCGAAGGCAGTCGCTTAACCAACTGAGCCACCCAGGTGCC
>NW_027989728.1:0-201 GCF_054177405.1 Leptonychotes weddellii
TATTTTTTTTTAAAGATTTTATTTATTTATTTGAGACAGAGAGAATGAGAGACAGAGAGCATGAGAGGGAGGAGGGTCAGAGGGAGAAGCAGACTCCCTGCCGAGCAGGGAGCCCGATGCGGGACTCGATCCCGGGACTCCAGGATCATGACCTGAGCCGAAGGCAGTCGCTTAACCAACTGAGCCACCCAGGCGCCCTAA
>NW_027989729.1:0-201 GCF_054177405.1 Leptonychotes weddellii
TTTTTTTTTATTCTTATGTTAATCCCCATACATTACATCATTAGTTCTAGATGAAGTGTTCCATGATTCATTGTTTGTGCATAACACCCAGTGCTCCATGCAGAACGTGCCCTCCTCAATACCCACCACCAGGCTAACCCATCCTCCCACCCCCCTCCCCTCTAGAACCCTCAGTTTGTTTTTCAGAGTCCATCGTCTCTC
>NW_027989730.1:0-201 GCF_054177405.1 Leptonychotes weddellii
AGGGGCGCCTGGGTGGCTCAGTTGGTTAAGCGACTGCCTTCGGCTCAGGTCATGATCCTGGAGTCCCGGGATCGAGTCCCGCATCGGGCTCCCTGCTCGGCAGGGAGTCTGCTTCTCCCTCTGACCCTCCTCCCTCTCATGCTCTCTGTCTCTCATTCTCTCTCTCTCAAATAAATAAATAAAATCTTTAAAAAAAAAATC
>NW_027989731.1:0-201 GCF_054177405.1 Leptonychotes weddellii
TCTTTTTTTTTTTTTTAAAGATTTTATTTATTTATTTGAGAGAGAGAGAATGAGAGAGAACACATGAGAGGGGGGAGGGTCAGAGGGAGAAGCAGACTCCCTGCCGAGCAGGGAGCCCGATGTGGGACTCGATCCAGGGACTCCAGGATCATGACCTGAGCCGAAGGCAGTCGCTTAACCAACTGAGCCACCCAGGCGCCC
>NW_027989732.1:0-201 GCF_054177405.1 Leptonychotes weddellii
TTTTTTTTTTTTTAAGATTTTATTTATTTATTTGAGACAGAGAGAATGAGAGAGAGAGAGCACATGAGAGGGGGGAGGGTCAGAGGGAGAAGCAGGCTCCCTGCCGAGCAGGGGGCCCGATGCGGGACTCGATCCAGGGACTCCAGGATCATGACCTGAGCCGAAAGCAGTCGCCCAACCAACTGAGCCACCCAGGCGCCC
>NW_027989733.1:0-201 GCF_054177405.1 Leptonychotes weddellii
GGCGCCTGGGTGGCTCAGTCGTTAAGCGTCTGCCTTCGGCTCAGGTCATGATCCCAGGGTCCTGGGATCGAGTCCCACATCGGGCTCCCTGCTCGGCAGGAAGCCTGCTTCTCCCTCTCCCACTCCCCCTGCTTGTGTTCCTGCTCTCGCTGTCTCTCTGTCAAATAAATAAATAAAATCTTTAAAAAAAAAAAAAAAAGA
>NW_027989734.1:0-1043 GCF_054177405.1 Leptonychotes weddellii
GCCTTATATGGGCAGTTGTCCCCTGGGGGTTCATCAGCTCTTTCCCATCTGGTTGCCAGTTGCTTGTAGTTTCTCTCCCTTTGTAGAGCGTGGCTTTGGAGGAATGCAAATTAGATGGGTAGTTGTCATACCCCTGCCTCTGCTGAGGGGGGGAGGGCGGGGGCAGCAGAGTGCTCTCCGGCCAAGAAGGGACCCCATGTGCACGGTGGCCCATAATGAAAGTAAATGGAAAATGTTCTTTCTCTGCTTATTCACCAGGCAGAGCTCTGGTAAGTGTTTTAATAGTATCTGAAGAAGGATGAGTGCTATGTGGAAGCATAAAAAGATGTCTTCAGTGTAATTCTCACTTTGTGACTGTGCCTTCTGAATGGGAGGACAGATGGACCAAGTCAAGGCACAGAGGAAAGCTCAGCTGTAAGGTAGAGGACTTTTCAAAAGATTTCATGCATAAAACAAAGAGACCTGTATTTTCAAGCAGCTACTGTAAGGTATCAAATGCCATTTTTTCTCTTCCTTCTTGAAACAAACTACTTGTCTTCAGTGAGACTTCTCCTTGTTGATTTTTTTTTTCTTTTGAGAAAAATAAAAAACCTTTTTGAAATCAAAGGTGGGTACGTGAACGTGTGCTGGAGAAGTAAATGTAGGTCACAGGGACCCCTCGATGAGAGAGTGAGCGAGGACAACCACATGCAATAGAAGGTTCTTCGTGAAGCTCCCTTTCCTCCTGTTGCCAAAATAAGGATTAGATTCTTTGCCTAATTGTATTAGCAAAATACTTTGAGAGATCACAGCCAGTCTATAATCCTTTCTGTATCTACTGTGCCTTCTCCACCCTCACCCTGCCTTTTTTTTTTTTTTTTTTTGCCAAAAATGGCACTAAAAAATAGAACTGAATTTTCCAACTGTGCTTTCAAGTTGGGTTTTTCCACAAGGCATGAGGGAAAAGGTGTTTCGAGGAAAATAAGTAAATTGCATCTGTTTTAATAACAGATCCTGTTTCCTTTCTCTGTAGAAGTGGGCATACCTTTGAGGATAAATATTAG
>NW_027989735.1:0-201 GCF_054177405.1 Leptonychotes weddellii
AAGATGATTTCAGGAGTCACCTTATAAAATAGTGTATTAAAGAGTGTAGGATCCGATGTGATAACTCCAAACTTTATTACAGTAATAATTTCAAAATAATCCTGCAAAGAATATGAGAGGAATATTCTTGAAGTAAACACTTTCCTATTTAATTTTTTAGTATATATACTTATATATCTCTTCTCATGATCAAATTTATCC
>NW_027989736.1:0-201 GCF_054177405.1 Leptonychotes weddellii
GGGCCAGGGGTTAGCCCGGTGATGGGTATTAAGGAGGGCACGTACTGCATGGAGCACTGGGTGTTCTATGAAAACAGTGAATCATGGATCCCTGCATCAAAAACTAATGATGTATTATATGGTGACTAACATAACATAATAAAATAAAACTAAAAAAATAAGTAGTATGCTGCAAATATATATATATTTATATCCCTTATT
>NW_027989737.1:0-201 GCF_054177405.1 Leptonychotes weddellii
GCACTCCAGGATCATGACCTGAGCCGAAGGCAGTCGCTTAACCAACTGAGCCACCCAGGCGCCCGATCTTTTTACGATCGTGCACGTTTGGGAGGCCTGGCCCAAGCCCAGTCAGTATTGCTTATTCCTCTATAATGGTTGTGGGTGAATTTTCTCATAATGTGCTTGGTTTGCCTCTGAGCAGAGAAGCCAGTTAAAAGC
>NW_027989738.1:0-201 GCF_054177405.1 Leptonychotes weddellii
GCATAGAATTCATTGCTGACATCGGAAATCAGATTTCATCTCCAAGGTTGGCCAGAGCTTAGTCACCACTGTTAGCTTTAAAAAGGCTCACACTCCCCTGCCCTTCTGTTTCTGCCATCCTCCTGGCCTCTGGACATTTCAGTTTGTAACTCTTGATATTAGTTTTGGGAAAGATCAAATAACAAATATTATTAAAGGAGG
>NW_027989739.1:0-201 GCF_054177405.1 Leptonychotes weddellii
GGGGGGAGTCTGCTTCTCCCTCTCCCTCTGCCCCTCCCCCTGCTTGTGCTCTCTCTCTGTCAAATAAATTTTTTTTTAAAAAGCCAAAAATCGATGGATTCTCTATACACTAATAAAGAAGCAGCAGAAAGAGAAATTAAGAAAATAATCCCATTTACAAATGCACCAAAAATAATAAAATACATTGGAATAAACTTAACC
>NW_027989740.1:0-201 GCF_054177405.1 Leptonychotes weddellii
AAAAAAAAAAGAAGAAGAAGAAGGTAGCGGGAGGGGAAGAATGAAGCGGGGGAAATCGGAGGGGTGGACGAACCATGAGAGACGATGGACTCTGAAAAACAAACTGAGGGTTCTAGAGGGGAGGGGGGTGGGAGGATGGGTTGGCCTGGTGGTGGGTATTGAGGAGGGCACGTTCTGCATGGAGCACTGGGTGTTGTGCAC
>NW_027989741.1:0-201 GCF_054177405.1 Leptonychotes weddellii
GGCATGCCCCTGCCTCTTGGGAACTATGAGTAACTATCTCTTAAATGACAATTGTGTCCTGATCTGCTGGCCTCACCACACCGGAATGATAATACAACCTACATTTTCAGTTCCTTAACCATCTGGACCTTAAATCCCTCATCCTTAAAATGGGGATAAAAATAGTATTTGCCTCCTGGGGTTGCAATGAGGATCAAATGA
>NW_027989742.1:0-201 GCF_054177405.1 Leptonychotes weddellii
CGCTCTGCTGAAATATGTAAACGTTACCCTGTCTCCCAGGCAGCCGGGCGATGCAGAGAATCATAACAGAAATCGGAGGAAGGACTGCAAGCTTGCCTTAAAGAGACAGGAGGTTACGTGCTGCGAGGAAGCCAGACAAGAAGAATGCAATTTCACACAAGCAAGAAGCTTCTCGGGATGCGGGGATGTCTTTCCTCCCGC
>NW_027989743.1:0-201 GCF_054177405.1 Leptonychotes weddellii
TCTTTTTTTTTTTTTTTTTAAAGATTTTATTTATTTATTTGAGACAGAGAGAATGAGAGACAGAGAGCATGAGAGGGAGGAGGGTCAGAGGGAGAAGCAGACTCCCTGCCGAGCAGGGAGCCCGATGCGGGACTCGATCCCGGGACTCCAGGATCATGACCTGAGCCGAAGGCAGTCGCCCAACCAACTGAGCCACCCAGG
>NW_027989744.1:0-201 GCF_054177405.1 Leptonychotes weddellii
TTTTTTTTTTTTAAAGATTTTATTTATTTATTTGAGACAGAGAGAATGAGAAAGAGAGAGCACATGAGAGGGGGGAGGGTCAGAGGCAGAAGCAGGCTCCCTGCCGAGCAGGGAGCCCGATGCGGGACTCGATCCCGGGACTCCAGGATCATGACCTGAGCCGAAGGCAGTCGCTTAACCAACTGAGCCACCCAGGCGCCC
>NW_027989745.1:0-1043 GCF_054177405.1 Leptonychotes weddellii
TATACCCTTAAAAATTTTCTGCTTGCTGAATCTGGCTATTTCTGATAGAGGGGTCTTGAAGTCTCCATCTATAATAGTGGACTCACCCATTTCCCTTTGCAGTTCTATTAGTTGTGTCAAATATTTTAATGTTCATTATGAGGCTCATACACATTAAAGATTGTGTCTTCTTGATTAATTGACCCCTTTATCATTATTTAATGTCCCTCTTTATCCCTCATAGTTTTTCTTGCTCTAATGTCTGCTTTGTCTGCAATCGATTTGTCTACTGCTCCTTTCTTTTGTTTATTGTTAGCATGGGATACCTTTCTCCATCCCTTTATTTTTCATCTGCATGTGCTTTTAAAGTGGATTTCTTGTAGACAACATAAAGTTGGACTTGTTTTTGATTTATTGAAAACCTCTAACTTTTAATGGTGTTTTTAATCATTGATGTTTAAGCTAATTACTGACATAATTGGATTTATCTTTATAACATTTATTACTGTTTTTTATTCATTGTCCTTTTTTGTTCCTATTTTTATCTTCCATGCTTCTTTATGCCTATTGTCGTTTTGAGTATTTTATATGATTTATTTTCTCTTTCCTGGCATGTAAATTATACTTAAAAAATTATTAGTAGTTGTCTGAGAGTTTGCAATATACATTTATAACTAATTCAAGTCCAAATTCAAGTAATACTATGTTACTTCACAGGTAGTACATGTAGCTCATAAAACAAAGTATTCCTAATTCCTCCCTGTCACCCTTCATATCATTTCTGTAATTCATTTCATTTATATATAAATGATAATCATCAAATAAATTGTTGCTATTATTATCTTAAGTAAACTATTATGTTATATTAATTAAGAGTAGGAAAAGTAAAAGTTCTTACTTTTACTTACATCTTCTCTAATGTTTTTTCTTTAAGTATATCTGAGTTTCTGACCTATATCATTTTCCTGCTCTCAAAAAAACTTTTAGTATTTTTTGGAAGGCAAGTTTAACTAAAATATTAAAATTCTTAATATTTCTTGCAAGACAGGCATATCTGTTTGAAG
>NW_027989746.1:0-201 GCF_054177405.1 Leptonychotes weddellii
CTGACATTATCACTTGTTCCAAGGGCCAACATCCTCTGCCAGTACAAGAGAGAGGGTAGAGTAATACTTCTCAGCAGTTGGGATTTGTACCCCCAGGAGACATTTGGCAGTGTTTGCAGCCACTTTGGGTTGTCTGGCCTTGGGTGTAGGTGGTCCTGGCGTCTAGTGGTTAGAGTCCAAAGATGCCGTAAACATCCTTCG
>NW_027989747.1:0-201 GCF_054177405.1 Leptonychotes weddellii
GGGGCGCCTGGGTGGCTCAGTTGGTTAAGCGACTGCCTTCGGCTCAGGTCATGATCCTGGAGTCCCGGGATCGAGTCCCGCATCGGGCTCCCTGCTCAGCAGGGAGTCTGCTTCTCCCTCTGACCTTCCTCCTTCTCATGCTCTCTGTCTCTCATTCTCTCTCTCTCAAATAAATAAATAAAATCTTTAAAAAAAAAAATA
>NW_027989748.1:0-201 GCF_054177405.1 Leptonychotes weddellii
ACTGAGGAGGGCACGTTCTGCATGGAGCACTGGGTGTTATGCACAAACAATGAATCATGGAACACTTCATCTAAAACTAATGATGTAGTGTATGGGGATTAACATAAGAATAAAAAAACAAACAAACAAACCTTTTTTCTCCTAGTGGGGAGAACTGCAACTTTTATATATCCTACAGCAGTGGTAACAATAGTCATCATG
>NW_027989749.1:0-201 GCF_054177405.1 Leptonychotes weddellii
GAGTGGGGGGTGGGGTGGGAGGGATGGGGTGACTGGGTGATAGACACTGGGGAGGGTATGTGCTCTGGTAAGCGCTGTGAATTGTGCAAGACTGTTGAATCTCAGATCTGTACCTCTGAAACAAATAATGCAATATATGTTAAGAAAAAAAAAAAGAAGAAGAAGGTAGCGGGAGGGGAAGAATGAAGCGGGGGAAATCGG
>NW_027989750.1:0-201 GCF_054177405.1 Leptonychotes weddellii
TTTCTGTCAAATAAATAAAGTCTTTTAAAAAAAAGAATAAGAAAATAGTGCATTTTTCAAAGTTGAAACTTTATTTTTTACAATTATCTAATTACTCGGGCACCTGGGTGGCTCAGTCGGTTAAAGGTCTGCCTTTGGCTCAGGTCATGATCCCAGGGTCCTGGGATTGAGTCCCACATACGCTTCTCCCTTTCCTCCCCA
>NW_027989751.1:0-201 GCF_054177405.1 Leptonychotes weddellii
ACGTCTAAGTACCAGTTGGCCTACCTTGAGGGAAACTGGTCACATCTTTGCCAGGTGGTGAGGGATGCTGCTCTAACCAAGAGGAACAGAGTCTGGGGTTCAGCCTGTCAGGTTAAGCCCATGTCCCATTTTATTATCCTTCTTGGGAGGGTGCAAACTTCTGTCCCTACGTTTTCACCAAAGTGGTCTTCTAGTTGCATC
>NW_027989752.1:0-201 GCF_054177405.1 Leptonychotes weddellii
TTTTTTTTTTTTTTAAAGATTTTATTTATTTGACAGAGAGACACACAGCGAGAGAGGGAACACAAGCAGGGGGAGTGGGAGAGGGAGAAGCAGGCTCCCCACTGAGCAGGGAGCCCGATGTGGGGCTCGATCCCAGGACCCTGGGACCATGACCTGAGCCGAAGGCAGACGCTTAACGACTGAGCCACCCAAGCGCCCCTA
>NW_027989753.1:0-201 GCF_054177405.1 Leptonychotes weddellii
TTTATTTTTTTTAAAGATTTTATTTATTTATTTGACAGAGAGAGACACAGCGAGAGAGGGAACACAAGCAGGGGGAGTGGGAGAGGGAGAAGCAGGCTCCCTGCAGAGCAGGGAGCCCGATGCGGGACTCGATCCCAGGACCCTGGGATCATGACCTGAGCTGAAGGCAGTCGCTTAACCAACTGAGCCACCCAGGCGCCC
>NW_027989754.1:0-201 GCF_054177405.1 Leptonychotes weddellii
CCTCTCCCCAGGGGACAACCCACATCTCAAGTGCAAGCTTGCCCGGCAGTATGATCTGACCCTTTCCACGTAATGCATGAAGCAAGGCAGAGCTCCTCATCTCTCCCTTGTGTCCCCTCCTCTTCCCACCTCCCTAAGCATTGCTGGTGCCCCTTGCAACAACAAATGACTTGTCGTGCTGTTTATAGGTGGCAAAAAAAG
>NW_027989755.1:0-201 GCF_054177405.1 Leptonychotes weddellii
TTTTTTTTTTTTTTAAAGATTTTATTTATTTATTTAAGACAGAGAGAATGAGAGAGACAGAGAGCACATGAGAGGGGGGAGGGTCAGAGGGAGAAGCAGGCTCCCTGCCGAGCAGGGAGCCCGATGTGGGACTCGATCCCGGGACTCCAGGATCATGACCTGAGCCGAAGGCAGTCGCTTAACCAACTGAGCCACCCAGGC
>NW_027989756.1:0-1043 GCF_054177405.1 Leptonychotes weddellii
ACATTTCCCAAAAGACTGTAGGCTCTTAGTTGTAATGTATGTGGGTAGGTCTTCTGACCTCGGGTTGTGATCCGACGGTCCTGGGATCGACCCCCACATCAGGCTCCTTGCTCAGCGGGGTACCTGCTTCTCCCTCTCCCTCTGCCTGAGGCTCCCCCTGCTTGTGCTCTCTCTGACAATCTTTTAAGATAAATAAGTGATCTGATAGGTCACATGAAAAAACAATGTGCATTTATCATTTGTGCAGTGACTTATGAACTGAAGATCCAGCACTGAAGTTTGTAATTGATGCAGCTATTCACTATTGAAATTTGTACTGCGTTGTTGGTATTGGTGTTATTTAACCGAACTGTCATAACTGAAATTCATTTATATCAAAACCGTGCAGTGTGAGATTTGTCTCTAGAAGTAAGCGCCCCACTAAAGAAGCTAGGAAAAATAAAAATAAGGTGAGTCAGTGGAAGGCAAAAAGTTAAATAATGAAAAACCTGGAAAAAAACACTTAGGAAAAAGAAATGGCAAAACCGTTTTAAAGCTTTTTCATTACAGTAAAACTAATAAATGCAAAAGTAAAGAAATAGCAAATAAATACGTTTTAAAAAATAAAAGATTAGCCAGTAACTGATGGGGTTTGCAAGAAAACACAAACACAAATTTAGGGATAATAAAGGACTTATAGTTACAAACAGTGGAGATAAAATCACTAGATACCAATTTGCTTATCTCTAAAAGGATAACTTTAAATGATTTTCTTGTAAGATATAATTTACCAAAACTTATTACAAATTATTAGCAAATCTAAACAAAACAGTTTCATAAAATAGGGAAAATGGTCAAAGAATTGTCAACTGAAGAAGTTTGAAAAGAGGAATTTTACCAAAGTTTTCAAGTAAAGGGAATTCCAATGTATTCAGTTTCAGGTATTAAAAAGACAGTTATTTTCTAGGGGTGCCTGGGTCACTCAGTCCGTTGAGAGCATCTGACTCTTGGTTTCAGTTCAGGTCATGATCTCGGGGTTGTGGGATCGAGCTCCACACTCAGCG
>NW_027989757.1:0-201 GCF_054177405.1 Leptonychotes weddellii
ATTTTTTTTTTTTTTAAAGATTTTATTTATTTATTTGAGAGAGAGAATGAGACAGAGAGAGAGAGCATGAGAGGGGGGAGGATCAGAGGGAGAAGCAGACCCCCTGCTGAGCAAGGAGCCCGATATGGGACTCGATCCCGGGACTCCAGGATCATGACCTGAGCCGAAGGCAGTTGCTTAACCAACTGAGCCACCCAGGTG
>NW_027989758.1:0-201 GCF_054177405.1 Leptonychotes weddellii
TTTTTTTTTTTAAAGATTTTATTTATTTATTTGCGAGAGAGAGAATGAGAGACAGAGAGCATGAGAGGGAGGAGGGTCAGAGGGAGAAGCAGACTCCCTGCCGAGCAGGGAGCCCGATGCGGGACTCGATCCCGGGACTCCAGGATCATGACCTGAGCCGAAGGCAGTCGCTTAACCAACTGAGCCACCCAGGCGCCCCCT
>NW_027989759.1:0-201 GCF_054177405.1 Leptonychotes weddellii
CTGGGTGGCTCAGTTGGTTAGGCGACTGCCTTCGGCTCAGGTCATGATCCTGGAGTCCCTGGATCGAGTCCCGCATCGGGCTCCCTGCTCGGCAGGGAGCCTGCTTCTCCCTCTGACCCTCCCCCCTCTCATGTGCTCTCTGTCTCTCTCATTCTCTCTGTCTCAAATAAATAAATAAAATCTTTAAAAAAAAAAAAAAGA
>NW_027989760.1:0-201 GCF_054177405.1 Leptonychotes weddellii
CGCCTGGGTGGCTCAGATGGTTAAGCGTCTGCCTTCGGCTCAGGTCATGATCTCAGGGTCCTGGGATCGAGTCCCGCATCGGGTTCCCTGCTCAGTGCAGAGCCTGCTTCTCCCTCTCCCTCTGCCACTCCCTCTGCTTGTGCTCTTCTGTCTATCTCTCTGTCAAATAAATAAATAAAATCTTTAAAAAAAAAAAAAAGA
>NW_027989761.1:0-201 GCF_054177405.1 Leptonychotes weddellii
GCGATTGGTTAGCCTGGTGATGGGTATTAAGGAGGGCACGTACTGCATGGAGCACTGGGTGTTATACGAAAACAATGGATCGTGGATCACCACATCAAAAACTAACGATGTATTGTATGGTAACTAACATAATAAAATTAAAAAAAAAACAACTTGCTTTTAGAGTAGGTATGTACAGGTTTTTGCTCTAATAAGCAACTA
>NW_027989762.1:0-201 GCF_054177405.1 Leptonychotes weddellii
AGATAACATCACTATCTTGAAGAAATATCTGGACTCTCATGTTAATTGCAGCATTATTCACAATAGCTAAGACATGGAAATAACTTGTATCCATCATCAGATGATGGGTAAAGAAACTGTGGAAACTGTATGTTATACACATACAGATGTATAGAGATATAAATATTCACATTTATATATGAATGGATATATGTGGGAAAA
>NW_027989763.1:0-201 GCF_054177405.1 Leptonychotes weddellii
CAGCTTTCCCACCGCGGCAAGCGGGCAGGGCTCGCACCTTGCTCTGCCCTTGGCCCCTGGCACCTGGCAGCTGCCCTTCCCCCCACTCGCACTCCCCGGCCAAGAATGGACAGGGACGGTGGTCTCCGGGAATCCCAGCCTCGCGTGCCGGGCCTCCAGGTCTCTAACCTCCTTCCAGTACGAGGCAACCTCTCCGAGCAC
>NW_027989764.1:0-201 GCF_054177405.1 Leptonychotes weddellii
CAGGGCGCCTGGGTGGCTCAGTTGGTTAAGCGACTGCCTTCGGCTCAGGTCATGATCCTGGAGTCCCGGGATCGAGTCCCGCATCGGGCTCCCTGCTCGGCAGGGAGTCTGCTTCTCCCTCTGACCCTCCTCCCTCTCATGCTCTCTGTCTCTCATTCTCTCTGTCTCAAATAAATAAATAAAATCTTTAAAAAAAAATTA
>NW_027989765.1:0-201 GCF_054177405.1 Leptonychotes weddellii
TATTTTTTTTTAAAGATTTTATTTATTTATTTGAGACAGAGAGAATGAGAGACAGAGAGCATGAGAGGGAGGAGGGTCAGAGGGAGAAGCAGACTCCCTGCCGAGCAGGGAGCCCGATGCGGGACTCGATCCCGGGACTCCAGGATCATGACCTGAGCCGAAGGCAGTCGCTTAACCAACTGAGCCACCCAGGCGCCCTCT
>NW_027989766.1:0-201 GCF_054177405.1 Leptonychotes weddellii
TTTTTTTTTTTAAAGATTTTATTTATTTATTTGACAGAGAGAGACACAGCGAGAGAGGGAACACAAGCAGGGGGAGTGGGAGAGGGAGAAGCAGGCTTCCCGCGGAGCAGGGAGCCCGATGCGGGGCTCGATCCCAGGACCTTGGGATCATGACCTGAGCCGAAGGCAGACGCTTAACGACTGAGCCACCCAGGCGCCCCT
>NW_027989767.1:0-1043 GCF_054177405.1 Leptonychotes weddellii
ATCACTATATTTTACACCTGAAATTAATGTAACATTGTGTGTCAACTATACCTCAAAAAAATTAAAAACAAAAAATAGAATAATCACTGAAAAAAGGAAAGTCATTTTTAGATGACTGAATATTTTATATTTTTTCTTGTAGTTGTGCATTTGTAGAAAATTTGAAAAAATAAATTAAAAGACGGAAATAAAGGTGATCGGTTATTCCACCACTCGTAAGTGCTGACTATTAATGGTGGCATATTGCCATGTATTCTTGCAGGCATTTTTCTAGTTGTGTGGTACAGTTGTATTGTTAGATACATCATACTGAATGCACTTTGATAACCTACTGGTTTTTGTTTTTGTTTAACAATTGTCAACATCACTTTTAAAGTCTTCATAGTTCCCAATCACAAACAGAACCATGTATTTTTAGTCAGCTTCAAATTTTTGACATTTACCTTAATATTTGTTTTGAATTTGATTTTGTTATATATCATGCTGTGATGAACATCCCTGAGCATAAAGCTAATTAAGAAGAAAAAAAAGATGGGGAGAGTAGGAGTTTTATCTAATGAATAGAGAACACAGAGTTAAGGAAAATAAACAGGAATATGTTCCAAGCAAAATAACCGAAGTCATAAAATGAACATGACTGATTTACCTAATAAAGAGTTGAAAAGATCATAAAGATACTACTGAGCTCAGAAGAATGGATAAACAAAATAAGAATTTCAACAAAGAGAAAATATAAGAAAGTACCAAATAGAACTCAAAGAACTGAAGAATACAATAACTGAACTAAAGAATACAATACAGGGGTTCAAGGGGAGATGAGGCAGAAAACTGAATGGCAGGGCATCGGAACTCATTCAATCAGAGCAGCAAAAAGAAAAAAACAATGAAAAAGTGTGATGTTAGCTTGAGAGAGTTATGGAACAAATTCTAGCAGACCAATATTCACATGATAGGCATCCCAGAAGGAGAAGAGAAAGTGGCAGAACATTTATTTGAAGAAATAATGGCTGAAAACTTCCCTATCTGAGGAAGGAAACAAACAC
>NW_027989768.1:0-201 GCF_054177405.1 Leptonychotes weddellii
TTTTTTTTAAAGATTTTATTTATTTATTTGACAGAGAGAGACACAGCGAGAGAGGGAACACAAGCAGGGGGAGTGGGAGAGGGAGAAGCAGGCTCCCCGCAGAGCAGGGAGCCCGATGCGGGACTCGATCCCAGGACCCTGGGATCATGACCTGAGCTGAAGGCAGTCGCTTAACCAACTGAGCCACCCAGGCGCCCAAGA
>NW_027989769.1:0-201 GCF_054177405.1 Leptonychotes weddellii
TCTTTTTTTTTTTTTTTTTAAAGATTTTATTTATTTATTTGAGACAGAGAGAATGAGATACAGAGAGCATGAGAGGGAGGAGGGTCAGAGGGAGAAGCAGACTCCCTGCCGAGCAGGGAGCCCGATGCGGGACTCGATCCCGGGACTCCAGGATCATGACCTGAGCCGAAGGCAGTCGCTTAACCAACTGAGCCACCCAGG
>NW_027989770.1:0-201 GCF_054177405.1 Leptonychotes weddellii
GACACAAGAAACATGTGATGACATTTAGAACCCAGAAGGCACCTTTTATTCCCAGTATACTGTGGAGAGAAGAACCTCTCTTTATGTTCTCTCACTCCTTCAAGTGACAAGAAGAGAAACATAAATCCTAGTTCTGGTAGAGAAATATATCATTTATGGATTGAGAGCATAACCACTGGAGTCAGGGAGAGCCAGAAACCA
>NW_027989771.1:0-201 GCF_054177405.1 Leptonychotes weddellii
AATTTTTTTTTAAGATTTTTTTAATTTATTTATTTGAGACAGAGAGAATGAGAGAGAGAGAGCACATGAGAGGGGGGAGGGTCAGAGGCAGAAGCAGGCTCCCTGCCGAGCAGGGAGCCCGATGCGGGACTCGATCCAGGGACTCCAGGATCATGACCTGAGCCGAAGGCAGTCGCTTAACCAACTGAGCCACCCAGGCGC
>NW_027989772.1:0-201 GCF_054177405.1 Leptonychotes weddellii
CAGCTTTCCCACCGCGGCAAGCGGGCAGGGCTCGCACCTTGCTCTGCCCTTGGCCCCTGGCACCTGGCAGCTGCCCTTCCCCCCACTCGCACTCCCCGGCCACGAATGGACAGGGACGGTGGTCTCCGGGAATCCCAGCCTCGCGTGCCGGGCCTCCAGGTCTCTAACCTCCTTCCAGTACGAGGCAACCTCTCCGAGCAC
>NW_027989773.1:0-201 GCF_054177405.1 Leptonychotes weddellii
ACAATCAAGACCACAAATTCAACCTACCGTAGTACTTGACAATATGTTGTTGAAAGAATGCATATACATGAATAAATTTCAAAATTAAGGATGATTCGACAAGGATAGAGTTTAGTAAGTGGGGAAAGATGAGGGCAAAGTGCTAATCTGAGCTGCAAGTTGTACTACTGTTTGAGACTGTTCACTGATTAGTAAAATAAA
>NW_027989774.1:0-201 GCF_054177405.1 Leptonychotes weddellii
GAGAGACGATGGACTCTGAAAAACAAACAGGGTTCTAGAGGGGAGGGGGGTGGGAGGATGGGTTAGCCTGGTGGTGGGTATTGAGGAGGGCACATTCTGCATGGAGCACTGGGTGTTATGCACAAACAATGAATCATGGAACACTTCATCTAAAATTAATGATGTAATGTATGGGGATTAACATAAGAATAAAAAAAAAAA
>NW_027989775.1:0-201 GCF_054177405.1 Leptonychotes weddellii
TAATTTTTTTTTAAAGATTTTATTTATTTATTTGAGACAGAGAGAATGAGAGAGACAGAGAGCACATGAGAGGGGGGAGGGTCAGAGGGAGAAGCAGGCTCCCTGCCGAGCAGGGAGCCCGATGCGGGACTCGATCCCAGGACTCCAGGATCATGACCTGAGCCGAAGGCAGTCGCTTAACCAACTGAGCCACCCAGGCAC
>NW_027989776.1:0-201 GCF_054177405.1 Leptonychotes weddellii
GTCTGAGAGGCCGAGAAACAGACCCCTCCCCCAGAAGACAGACTGGAGGAACAGGTGAATGACAAGCTTATTTCCCACATGACTGTAAAATGCCAGTGCCAGGGGAAAATAATATATTGAGCTCCATGTGTTCCCTCATGACTCATTTATACTTCAGGCTAAAATTTTACATTTCCTTTTTGTTTCTTTTTTTTTTTTTTT
>NW_027989777.1:0-1043 GCF_054177405.1 Leptonychotes weddellii
TTTCTGAAGAATAAATTTAAAGTGACTCATTACCATTGTTGCTTCAAAAATATTTCATGAAGTTATGATATCCCTTTTATGCAGAAAGGAAATATTCTGCTTAAAATATGTAATATTCTTTTAGGCAGAAAAGAAGATGATTCCTCTAATGCCAGCCTTGATACTTTTCATCTGAATTTGAATCATGCAGGTTAACATTTTGTTATTAAGTGATTGGCTTAGATTATATAAACTTCTGTAATACACACACACAATTTTTAACACTTGCGTAGACAGTACAATATTTTAGAACAAATGAGTAAAAAGTCCCAAATAAACAAAGGAGACATTTGATATATTTCCTTTTAAAAGTCTTATGCATGCCTCTTTTCTATTTTATTTTTAAATTTTATTTATTTATTTAATTTTACTACATCCAACCCATATGCTCTCTAACTCACAAGTAATCCTTTTTTAACTATTTCTCCTTATTGTTCTTTTGAACTCTGGTGGAGACTACTTGCTGTTTACCTCAATATGTGTTCTCACTATCTTTTGGCTTATCTTTGGTTGGACCTACTGTGAAAGAATAAAGATCATATTTTGTAACTTGTATAGGAGAGGTCATTTAACTAGTATCTGGTCCCTGAGATATAAATAGAAATTTGCAATAATTCCAAGAGGTATTCTTAATGGGAAGAAACACATTCATCTCTGTCCCTTCCATTTTCTTATTGAACTGAATTCAAAATTTATGCTTGCATATTAGCATATTCATTATACTAAAAAAGCATTTGTCTTTACTTCTTATAAAAGTGGAAAACCTAAAGAAATAAATATAAAAGCAGAGATTAGTAAGATAAAAAACATAATTCAAAGGAAAGAAGCCAAAATTTGATTGCTTGAAATAACATTTGTAGGTTCACAGCCCTCTTGGAAGCTTCCCTAGTATAATACAAAACCAATCCTCTTATGCAAAGCAGGGAGAGACCAAAGAGAAACACATCACTCCATGCTGCTACATGGCAAATTTAATAATAGCAAAGGAAACTTACGTATGAGGC
>NW_027989778.1:0-201 GCF_054177405.1 Leptonychotes weddellii
CACCTGGGTGGCTCAGTTGGTTAAGCGACTGCCTTCAGCTCAGGTCATGATCCTGGAGTCCCGGGATCGAGTCCCGCATCGGGCTCCCTGCTCGGCAGGGAGTCTGCTTCTCCCTCTGACCCTCCTCCCTCTCATGCTCTCTGTCTCTCATTCTCTCTCTCTCAAATAAATAAATAAAATCTTTAAAAAAAAAAAAAAAAA
>NW_027989779.1:0-201 GCF_054177405.1 Leptonychotes weddellii
TGCTACCGTATCACCGTGGACATCTCCCTTTATGCCTGCTAATATCAGTGAATAACTTGTGTACTTGGGTGTTTCTGTGCCGGGTGCACAGATAACTTAGAAACTGTCCTATTCTCTTGTTGGATTGATCCCTTTATCACTAGGTAATGCCTTTCTAAGTCTCTGGTTACAGATTTTAAGTCTATTTTTTCTGACAGAAAG
>NW_027989780.1:0-201 GCF_054177405.1 Leptonychotes weddellii
TTTTTTTTTTTTAAAGATTTTATTTATTTATTTGAGACAGAGAGAATGAGAGAGACAGAGAGCACATGAGAGGGGGAGGGTCAGAGGGAGAAGCAGGCTCCCCGCCGAGCAGGGAGCCCGATGTGGGACTCGATCCCGGGACTCCAGGATCATGACCTGAGCCGAAGGCAGTCGCTTAACCAACTGAGCCACCCAGGCGCC
>NW_027989781.1:0-201 GCF_054177405.1 Leptonychotes weddellii
TCTTTTTTTTTTTTTTAAAGATTTTATTTATTTATTTGACAGAGAGAGACACAGCGAGAGAGGGAACACAAGCAGGGGGAGTGGGAGAGAGAGAAGCAGGCTTCCCGCAGAGCAGGGAGCCCGATGCGGGGCTCGATCCCAGGACCCTGGGATCATGACCTGAGCCGAAGGCAGACGCTTAACGACTGAGCCACCCAGGCG
>NW_027989782.1:0-201 GCF_054177405.1 Leptonychotes weddellii
ATTTCTTTAAGCCCCATGAGTTCTTACCTACTCAGAGGACTTTTGTGAGATTTTTTTTTTCTTTTTTTTTTTTATTCTTATGTTAATTCCCATACATTACATCATTAGTTTTAGAGGAAGTGTTCCATGATTCATTGTTTGTGCATAACACCCAGTGCTCCATGCAGAATGTGCCCTCCTCAATACCCACCACCAGGCTAA
>NW_027989783.1:0-201 GCF_054177405.1 Leptonychotes weddellii
CCTGTGTTTCGGAATTAAATTTGGGGATGCCCACTTGGAAAAAAGAAGTTCACCTTTGTTCAAGAACTGGGAGGATTTCCTGCTTTAAAACCTTCTGGGGAAGGGTCTTGGAGGCCTCCCCGGGGCTGTGATTCCCTCATCTGCCACGGGGACAAATCCACTGCCACGGGGACAAATCCACATGCCTGACATCACGAGGTC
>NW_027989784.1:0-201 GCF_054177405.1 Leptonychotes weddellii
TTTCACAAGAGGTATTCAAGATTCCCAACTAAGGATGTTTACGGCAGGTGTTTGTTTTTTTAACTAACAAACAACCACAAAAAGTAGAGAAAACCACCATATAGTCGTGCAAAGGGGAACTGTTGCACATCTATGTGCTGGAATGTTTACAGCTGTTCCCATCTATGCTTCTGTCGTCTGCGGCACAGAGACATGTCTACG
>NW_027989785.1:0-201 GCF_054177405.1 Leptonychotes weddellii
TTTTTTTTTTTAAAGATTTTATTTATTTATTTGAGAGAGAGAGAATGAGAGACAGAGAGCATGAGAGGGAGGAGGGTCAGAGGGAGAAGCAGACTCCCTGCCAAGCAGGGAGCCCGATGCGGGACTCGATCCGGGGACTCCAGGATCATGACCTGAGCCGAAGGCAGTCGCTTAACCAACTGAGCCACCCAGGCGCCCTCA
>NW_027989786.1:0-201 GCF_054177405.1 Leptonychotes weddellii
CCCTTGGGCGCCTGGGTGGCTCAGTCGTTAAGCATCTGCCTTCGGCTCAGGTCATGATCCCAGGGTCCTGGGATCGAGCCCCACATCGGGCTCCCTGCTCAGCGGGAAGCCTGCTTCTCCCTCTCCCTCTCCCCCTGCTTGCGTTCCCTCTCTCGCTGTATCTCTCTCTGTCAAATAAATAAATAAAATCTTTAAAAAAAA
>NW_027989787.1:0-201 GCF_054177405.1 Leptonychotes weddellii
GAGACGATGGACTCTGAAAAACAAACTGAGGGTTCTAGAGGGGAGGGGGGTGGGAGGATGGGTTAGCCTGGTGATGGGTATTGAGGAGGGCACATTCTGTATGGAGCACTGGGTGTTATGCACAAACAATGAATCATGGAACACTACATCTAAAACTAATGATGTAATGTATGGGGATTAACATAAGAATAAAAAAAAAAA
>NW_027989788.1:0-1043 GCF_054177405.1 Leptonychotes weddellii
CATCAATAAAATAGCACTAAAGCTCAATCTATGAAAAGTAATTCATTTTATACAACAGACATTTTTTTCTTGGTTGGTTTGAAAAGCACACTCAGGGACTGATATAATACAAATACTGCCAGGTTATCTTTAGTGTACATCTTAAAGCAAAACGAAACAGACATATTCAACTCCGCATTTGTAAAAATATCTTAAGGGATTAAAACAAACTAATAGAATTTTTAAAGAAATTGAATGCCTTTTTCTATGTTTATTTTCTGATAGAACTCAAGTGAGGCTGCCCTTGGAAGAATAGTTTCATATGGAATGCAAACATCCCAGCACAAACATTCATGTGAGTTAGAAATATCTAATACCAACTGTGTGCAATGTCACTATCGACCAAAATGCTACTGGATGCCTTTGAAATAACCACTTAAATTCTTTTTTCCCAAGGAGCACAAATAGCACTGTATATTTTTCATATTAATCTAATATATAAATGTACATATATCTGATACATAGACTATGTAATATGATATATAGACTATACCACAATAAACATCTAAAAATACTATTTTGATTATAAAAAATTTTTTTTTTTAGATTTTTTTTTAATTAATTTATTTGATAGAGAGATAGCACAAATAGGCAGAGCAGCAGGCAGAGGGAAAGAGAGAAGCAGGCTCTCTGCCAAACAGGGAGCCCGATGCGGGGCTCGATCCCAGGACCCTGGGATCATGACCTGAGCCGAAGGCAGCCGCTAAACCGACTGAGCCACCCAGGTGCCCCTAAAAAAACTTCATTTGAGTGTAAGGAAGGATATGTCTTTTTTTTAATACAGAAGTGTGGTACTCCATGTGTAATATAATATGGAAACATAAACACATTTAAATTTTTGATTAAATATGGAAGCAGTAAGATACAAGTTTAGTTAGCAATGATGCTCAGACTATTGCAGATACTTTCATTTCAATCAATAAATCAGTCAATGTTATAGGTGACAAATATGAATTATAAACATGTTCAGAGTCTAATTTACGATTTTAGGGATTCACATATAT
>NW_027989789.1:0-201 GCF_054177405.1 Leptonychotes weddellii
TGAATCATTCAGGAAATAAAAGCACTTTCTAATATTGGACAATGCAAAGTGTAACTTGGAAAGCAATTTTTTTTTTTAATTCTTATGTTAATCCCCATACATTACATCATTAGTTCTAGATGAAGTGTTCCATGATTCATTGTTTGTGCATAATACCCAGTGCTCCATGCAGAATGTGCCCTCCTCAATACCCACCACCAG
>NW_027989790.1:0-201 GCF_054177405.1 Leptonychotes weddellii
CGCTCACGCTGCCGATGTGCAGGGCGGGGCTGTTGTTCTCGCGCACCCGCAGGGTGTAGGCGCTTTGGCTGAAGGCCGGGGCGTTGTCGTTGACGTCGGACACCGTCACCGTTAGGTGGTGCTGGGTTTTCAGCCTGGGCGTCCCCAGGTCAGTGACGGTGATGGTGATGTTGTACTCGGCCTGGCTCTCTCTGTCCAGCG
>NW_027989791.1:0-201 GCF_054177405.1 Leptonychotes weddellii
TGTCTATATACATAGATAGATAGATAGATAGATAGATATAGACACACACACAGTGTACATTGATGTATGATATACAATCATGTATACATTGTGTATATATATATATAAACACACACACACACAGTGGAAATATATATATATATATATATATACATACAATGGAATATACAGGCAGATATATATATATATATATATATATAT
>NW_027989792.1:0-201 GCF_054177405.1 Leptonychotes weddellii
TTTTTTTTTTTTAAAGATTTTATTTATTTATTTGACAGAGAGAGACACAGCGAGAGAGGGAACACAAGCAGGGGGAGTGGGAGAGGGAGAAGCAGGCTCCCCACAGAGCAGGGAGCCCGATGCGGGACTCGATCCCAGGACCCTGGGATCATGACCTGAGCTGAAGGCAGTCGCTTAACCAACTGAGCCACCCAGGCGCCC
>NW_027989793.1:0-201 GCF_054177405.1 Leptonychotes weddellii
CTAGATGGAAATTTACTACAGAAGCAGTATTTCTTCCCTTGAAATGAACATGTATTGCAGAAATAGAGGATAATTTTATGCATCAAACTCATGTCTTTTTCAGATTGCTACTGTGCATGTTCATGATATGAATTTGCTGGCATAGAGTTGCTCATAATATGTTCTCATAATTGTTTGTATTTCTTTGGTGTTGGTTGTGTT
>NW_027989794.1:0-201 GCF_054177405.1 Leptonychotes weddellii
TGTTCTTTTTTTTTTTTTTAAAGATTTTATTTATTTATTTGAGAGAGAGAGAATGAGAGACAGAGAGCATGAGAGGGAGGAGGGTCAGAGGGAGAAGCAGACTCCCTGCCGAGCAGGGAGCCCGATGCGGGACTCGATCCCGGGACTCCAGGATCATGACCTGAGCCGAAGGCAGTCGCTTAACCAACTGAGCCACCCAGG
>NW_027989795.1:0-201 GCF_054177405.1 Leptonychotes weddellii
GCGGAGCAGACTTTTAAAAGTTCCAATTTTGTGCTCCGTGGTTCTATCACTTGCCAGAAGCGGCCGACGGAGGCCCCTCCCCCGCCGTCTATCCTCCCGAATATCGCCTCGGATTCACTTCTCCGCACGTCCTACCTTCCAGAAAGTGGTCGCTTTTCTGTTCAGAGAGTTGTTGCTATTCCTTTCTTCGATCTCCTGTTG
>NW_027989796.1:0-201 GCF_054177405.1 Leptonychotes weddellii
TTTTTTTTTTAAAGATTTTATTTATTTATTTGAGACAGAGAGAATGAGAGAGAGAGAGAGCACATGAGAGGGGGGAGGGTCAGAGGGAGAAGCAGACTCCCTGCCGAGCAGGGAGCCCGATGCGGGACTCGATCCCGGGACTCCAGGATCATGACCTGAGCCGAAGGCAGTCGCTTAACCAACTGAGCCACCCAGGCGCCC
>NW_027989797.1:0-201 GCF_054177405.1 Leptonychotes weddellii
CCAAAAAAAAAAAAAAAAAAGTAGGGCCAATGTCCTTTCCCTGATGTGTCAGAGGCATCCAGGAGGTCCCTCTGGGTGACCTTGGCTGCGCCAGGCACTGACCAGCAGCCAGAATTTCTGTTTTATCAGAGGAAGTGAGGAAATTGTCAGCATAAAAACCCTAGTCCTTGTGAAAGGGGCATGCCTGGGGCGCCTGGGGCT
>NW_027989798.1:0-201 GCF_054177405.1 Leptonychotes weddellii
TTGGGCGCCTGGGTGGCTCAGTTGGTTAAGCGACTGCCTTCGGCTCAGGTCATGATCCTGGAGTCCCGGGATCGAGTCCCGCATCGGGCTCCCTGCTCGGCGGGGAGCCTGCTTCTCCCTCTGACCCTCCCCCCTCTCATGTGCTCTCTGTCTCTCTCATTCTCTCTGTCTCAAATAAATAAATAAAATCTTTAAAAAAAA
>NW_027989799.1:0-1043 GCF_054177405.1 Leptonychotes weddellii
ACATTTCCCAAAAGACTGTAGGCTCTTAGTTGTAATGTATGTGGGTAGGTCTTCTGACCTCGGGTTGTGATCCGACGGTCCTGGGATCGACCCCCACATCAGGCTCCTTGCTCAGCGGGGTACCTGCTTCTCCCTCTCCCTCTGCCTGAGGCTCCCCCTGCTTGTGCTCTCTCTGACAAAATCTTTTAAGATAAATAAGTGATCTGATAGGTCACATGAAAAAACAATGTGCATTTACCATTTGTGCAGTGACTTATGAACTGAAGATCCAGCACTGAAGTTTGTAATTGATGCAGCTATTCACTATTGAAATTTGTACTGCGTTGTTGGTATTGGTGTTATTTAACCGAACTGTCATAACTGAAATTCATTTATATCAAAACCGTGCAGTGTGAGATTTGTCTCTAGAAGTAAGCGCCCCACTAAAGAAGCTAGGAAAAATAAAAATAAGGTGAGTCAGTGGAAGGCAAAAAGTTAAATAATGAAAAACCTGGAAAAAAACACTTAGGAAAAAGAAATGGCAAAACCGTTTTTAAGCTTTTTCATTACAGTAAAACTAATAAATGCAAAAGTAAAGAAATAGCAAATAAATACGTTTTAAAAAATAAAAGATTAGCCAGTAACTGATGGGGTTTGCAAGAAAACACAAACACAAATTTAGGGATAATAAAGGACTTATAGTTACAAACAGTGGAGATAAAATCACTAGATACCAATTTGCTTATCTCTAAAAGGATAACTTTAAATGATTTTCTTGTAAGATATAATTTACCAAAACATTACAAATTATTAGCAAATCTAAACAAAACAGTTTCATAAGATAGGGAAAATGGTCAAAGAATTGTCAACTGAAGAAGTTTGAAAAGAGGAATTTTACCAAAGTTTTCAAGAAAAGAGAATTCCAATGTATTCAGTTTCAGGTATTAAAAAGACAGTTATTTTCTAGGGGTGCCTGGGTCACTCAGTCCGTTGAGAGCATCTGACTCTTGGTTTCAGTTCAGGTCATGATCTCGGGGTTGTGGGATCGAGCTCCACACTCAGCG
>NW_027989800.1:0-201 GCF_054177405.1 Leptonychotes weddellii
TTTCATTAAGTCACTTACGGGCCTGGATTCCCTCCACTGACTCATTCAGGGAACGAGGATCCCTCTGTTTTGTAGGTTTGCTATCTTCTAACTCTGGATCATTTGCCCCCAGCTGGTTGATGAGCATAGAGAGAGAGGAAGAATCATACTAGAGGTTTTAGAGGTTAGCCTGGAAGTTCTGTTGCTTGAACTTAGTCTTAA
>NW_027989801.1:0-201 GCF_054177405.1 Leptonychotes weddellii
GGGGGCGCCTGGGTGGCTCAGTTGGTTAAGCGACTGCCTTCGGCTCAGGTCATGATCCTGGAGTCCCTGGATCGAGTCCCGCATCGGGCTCCCTGCTCGGCAGGGAGTCTGCTTCTCCCTCTGACCCTCCCCCCTCTCATGTGCTCTCTCTCATTCTCTCTCAAATAAATAAATAAAATCTTTAAAAAAAAAAAAAAAAAA
>NW_027989802.1:0-201 GCF_054177405.1 Leptonychotes weddellii
GATAACAGATGCAGCCAGGGACAGATCAGCTCTAGGAAATCCCGGGTAAGGGACCTGGGGGATGTCACACTGAGAATGATGTCCAAGGACAGACAAATTCAGAAGGCAGCAGGGTCTCAGGGCCAGTAGTGCCAGTCCTGGGGGCGGACTGGGTGATTTCGAAGGCTATGTGACCTGAGGAGAGATTGAATCCGTGGAGGG
>NW_027989803.1:0-201 GCF_054177405.1 Leptonychotes weddellii
CAGGGGCGCCTGGGTGGCTCAGTCGTTAAGCGTCTGCCTTCGGCTCAGGTCATGATCCCAGGGTCCTGGGATCGAGCCCCGCATCGGGCTCCCTGCTCCGCGGGAAGCCTGCTTCTCCCTCTCCCACTCCCCCTGCTTGTGTTCCCTCTCTCGCTGTGTCTCTCTCTGTCAAATAAATAAAATCTTAAAAAAAAAAAAAAG
>NW_027989804.1:0-201 GCF_054177405.1 Leptonychotes weddellii
TTTTTTTTTTTTAAAGATTTTATTTATTTATTTGAGACAGAGAGAATGAGAGAGACAGAGAGCACATGAGAGGGGGGAGGGTCAGAGGGAGAAGCAGGCTCCCCGCCGAGCAGGGAGCCCGATGCGGGACTCGATCCCAGGACTCCAGGATCATGACCTGAGCCGAAGGCAGTCGCTTAACCAACTGAGCCACCCAGGCGC
>NW_027989805.1:0-201 GCF_054177405.1 Leptonychotes weddellii
TAAAAAAAAAAAAAAAAAAGGAACTGACATTCTAGAAGCAACACCACACTCTCTGGATCCTCCTCGAGGTGCAGCAGGAATCAAACACAGCAGAAAGAAGCTCTCTCACCCGACTCTGGGGAACTTACTCGACTAAGGGATTCCCCTCTGGACCCAGCTAGAGGGCAAGGTAAACAGTCTCCTGGCTTCTTGTCGCTGTCG
>NW_027989806.1:0-201 GCF_054177405.1 Leptonychotes weddellii
ATGCAGAGAGAACCTGACCGTGTGCATAATCTCCCCTGGCTGTCATTTCCAGCCTCCACATGCTGTCTCTATACAAAGATCACTTGTCATGAGCATGACCAGCTCAGGGGGTTCAAGGCCCTGAAGGATGCTAGTTAGCTGTCAGGATAGGGAACAGTAAGTACACTTGTTATGTATATGTGTCCAGTCCAAGACACAAAC
>NW_027989807.1:0-201 GCF_054177405.1 Leptonychotes weddellii
GGTTTGCTCCATCTAAAATGAAAAAGAAAGAAAGAAAAACGTAACTGTTGGTGAGGATGTGGAGAAATGGAACCCTTTGGCACTACTGATGGGAATGTAAATTGGTGCATTCCTTATGCAAAGTATAGTGGTCCTTCAAAAAATTAAGAATAGAATTACCATATCAGTATCTCAAAGATATCTGCACTCCCACATACATAG
>NW_027989808.1:0-201 GCF_054177405.1 Leptonychotes weddellii
TTTTTTTTTTTTTTTAAAGATTTTATTTATTTAACAGAGAGAGACATAGCGAGAGCAGGAACACAAGCAGGGGGAGTGGGAGAGGGAGAAGCAGGCTTCCCGCAGAGCGGGAAGCCCGATGTGGGACTCGATCCCAGGACCCTGGGATCATGACCTGAGCCGAAGGCAGACGCTTAACGACTGAGCCACCCAGGCGCCCCA
>NW_027989809.1:0-201 GCF_054177405.1 Leptonychotes weddellii
CATTTTTTTATTCTTATGTTAATCCCCATACATTACATCATTAGTTCTAGATGAAGTGTTCCATGATTCATTGTTCGTGCATAACACCCAGTGCTCCATGCAGAACGTGCCCTCCTCAATACCCACCACCAGGCCAACCCATCCTCCCACCCCCCTCCCCTCTAGAACCCTCAGTTTGTTTTTCAGAGTCCATCGTCTCTC
>NW_027989810.1:0-1043 GCF_054177405.1 Leptonychotes weddellii
CAAACAAAAACAGGGGCGCCTGGTTGGCTCAGTTGGTAGAACATGCAGTTCTTGATCTAGGGTCATGAGTTCAAGCCCCATGTTGGGCATGGAGCCTCCTAAAAACAATAAATACAGTGGAAAAATTATCATCCCCTTAAATAAATATGCTTAAATAGTTATATACTAATTATGCAGATTGTAGTTCTGTCTCAGTAAAATGTCATCAGCATATTGGGTCCTTCTATATTTATTGGATCCCCAGAAAAGAAGACTTTTATTCCCCAAGGAGGATTCAAAATATAAATCAGGCAGAAACACTGATCCGTTGACTCACAGGACCTCAGGATATATGAGCATTGGAAGGGAAGTTGGAAGTTTTCTAGATTAAATTCACAGCACCGTTTGGTGCTTCCTATTACATCCCTGTTACACGGACACCCAGCTGTGTTTGAACAGGTTCAGGAATGAGGACCTTCAAAGTCCTACAAAACTATCATTCTGATTTCTGGCTAAAAAATGAAGCTGTCTACAAAGATAGGAATAATTGGCCTTTGAAAAAGAGTATCTTACCTTACGGTTTTCAGGCACAAATACATCAGGAAATAAATTATGTGAACTTCATGTAAATTCATGTAATTTTTTTTAAATTATTCAAAGTTCATAATGGCTGTAACAAGAGGGTCAGTATTAATGCAACACCAGGAGTGGAATTTTCCTGGTATTTGGAAAAGTTCAAGAGACCATTCAAGCAGTGAAATGATTGATAACTTAGTAAATTCTTTGTTGATAAGTCAGCTGAAAAGCACACCACAAAAGCTGATCTAAAGATGGAAAATAAGAGAAGTGAATGTTACGGCAGAGATAAAAACTCACCATGCCGTTCGGTTACAAAGACAATGGATGTGGACTTCAAACTGTTGCATAAAGATACTCAGGGGCTTTTAGGGATAGAGAAAGGATTTCAGAGTGTTAAAACAAATACCTTAAGCATGTTCTCATCTGAAAACCTGAAAAGAGATGAAATCTTTACAGGTGTTTTTTCACTTAGCAAAAAAAAAAAA
>NW_027989811.1:0-201 GCF_054177405.1 Leptonychotes weddellii
TGGGAAGTTCTTTATCTCTCTTTCTATTCTGAATGATAGCCTTGCTAGATAGAATATTCTTGGCTGCAGATCTTTCCCATTCAGCACTAAATATATCATGCCATTCAACAGGGAGAAGAATTTTAAGGCAGGCTAAGGAAGATATTGTAAACTGAATAATGGCCCCTAAAGATATCCAAATCCCAGTCCCTAGAACAAGGG
>NW_027989812.1:0-201 GCF_054177405.1 Leptonychotes weddellii
ATTGAAAGAAAACCATGAAACAGTGAGAATTCTGTAAGTTTCTGTATTTTCCTTTTGGTGTGCACGTTTATGTGTAAATGTGTATCTGCCAGGAAGATTTCAATTTAGTTAATACTAAACCATGATAATTATGTAACTCCAGGTTTTTTATATATTTGCCATTCCCTTCCTTCCTATGAAAATTTTTAGGATAAATTTCTC
>NW_027989813.1:0-201 GCF_054177405.1 Leptonychotes weddellii
CATTGTAAATGGCAAGATTTCAGATTTTATTTATTTATTTGAGAGAGAGAGGGCATAAGCCAGGGGAGGGGCAGAGGGAGAGGGAGAAACTGACTCCCCGCTGAGCAGGGAGCCCGATGCAGGGCTCGATCCCAGGATCATGGGATCACGACCTGAGCTGAAGGCAGATGTTTAACTGACCAAGCCACCCAGACGCTCCCG
>NW_027989814.1:0-201 GCF_054177405.1 Leptonychotes weddellii
TGGGAAGTTCTTTATCTCTCTTTCTATTCTGAATGATAGCCTTGCTAGATAGAATATTCTTGGCTGCAGATCTTTCCCATTCAGCACTAAATATATCATGCCATTCAACAGGGAGAAGAATTTTAAGGCAGGCTAAGGAAGATATTGTAAACTGAATAATGGCCCCTAAAGATATCCAAATCCCAGTCCCTAGAACAAGTG
>NW_027989815.1:0-201 GCF_054177405.1 Leptonychotes weddellii
ATATATATATATATATATATATATTTAAAATGTCACCTTACTTTGTAGTTAGAGAGTGGTGAGATCTGGATACATCTGTTAAACAACAGACTATGTAGCTAGGGCCCAGAGAAAAACTTTTCACAGGGATAATGCATATAAAGAATATGTTGGAACTAGATTAACAAAGTATTACTTTTTCATCTATAACAACATTCATTG
>NW_027989816.1:0-201 GCF_054177405.1 Leptonychotes weddellii
GGCCGTAACCCTCCCCGCGCCTCCAGCGAAGCCACAGAGACAGCAATGATGTTGGGAAGTAGAGGCAGCGGAAGGAGGCCCGGCTGGCCTGGGTACAAGTCCAGCCCCCCCCCCCTCCCCGCCCAGACTCACTGGGCAACCGGGCAGGTCCTGGGCCTCCCTCAGACTCAGTTTCCCTGGTGTGTGCGAGGCTGGCAGGCA
>NW_027989817.1:0-201 GCF_054177405.1 Leptonychotes weddellii
TTTTTTTTTTTTTTTAAGATTTTATTTATTTATTTGAGAGAGAGAGTGAGAGAGAGAAAGAGCACAAGAGGGGGGAGCAGGAGAGGGAGAAGCAGACTCCCTGCCGAGCAGGGAGCCCGATGCGGGACTCGATCCCGGGACTCCAGGATCATGACCTGAGCCGAAGGCAGTCGCTTAACCAACTGAGCCACCCAGGCGCCC
>NW_027989818.1:0-201 GCF_054177405.1 Leptonychotes weddellii
AGACTTGGAATTTACTAATTGAATGTCTTCCCTCCTGGGAGGAAAAACTCAGCAGAACCTTGGGAAGAGTACATGGTGATGATTCCATTAGTCCTTTCTCCTAAGGGACCTACAGCCATTTATTCTCTGCTAGAGCCCATTATCACCCTCGGGTGCATGGCACACAGCCATTGATTTGGTGGAGGCTTTTCTACAGCTTAA
>NW_027989819.1:0-201 GCF_054177405.1 Leptonychotes weddellii
AGGTACAGATCTGAGATTCAACAGTCTTGCACAATTCACAGCGCTTACCAGAGCACATACCCTCCCCAGTGTCTATCACCCAGTCACCCCATCCCTCCCACCCCACCCCCCACTCCAGCAACCCTCAGTTTGTTTCCTGAGATTAAGAATTCCTCATATCAGTGAGATCATATGATACATGTCTTTCTCTGTTTGACTTAT
>NW_027989820.1:0-201 GCF_054177405.1 Leptonychotes weddellii
TATCTTTTTTTCTTGCTTTTTCAAGGTGATACTTGTTTAAATTTTTTATAATAAAAGTTAGACAGTCCTTTCAGATATCTGACGAGATGTTCAGAAATAGACCCTTAATTTTTCACAAGTCTGGGGGTAAATGTGCACGTGTATTAAATGCTGTGTATACACAGATACGTGGCGCTTTACATATTCATGTATAGGTATATG
>NW_027989821.1:0-1043 GCF_054177405.1 Leptonychotes weddellii
GTGGCTAGTCTGAGGGTGGTTATGAGAATCTTGGTCTTCATTCAGAGGGACAAGAGAGTCAGTGGTAGCTGAAAAGAAAGAAGAAATAAATAGAGACTCTTCTGGAGTGTTCTCACAACATGAGGCTGAAATGCACACTGTCTGAATTTGTATGGAGTCATTTTTTGGGTACATCTGCTGCCGGGAGCTGGCAGGAGCTGTCTGAAGTCTTGTGTCTGGGCTCAGCAAGATGTTGATTTGGGTCATTACCATTGCCCGAGTCTAGGCCTCCCCAGGCAGGCAGAATCAGGAGAGCTCTCACTTCTCCACCACCCTATCTGGATGGGTCCATAGGGGATAAGCTTAGTGTCCATGATCCTCCTTCCCATCTGACATCCACCTGATATTACTGAGCAGCCTACTGAGCAACAGGGGTAATTTTCTGAGTACTTGTTTTTAGGAGAAAAGTCGTTGCCCTTAAAAAATACATAATCATGGCGTGCCTGGTTGGCTCAGTCCATTAAGCATCTGCCTTCGGCTCAGGTCATGGTCTTGCGGTCCTGAGATCAAGCCCCGCATCGGTCTCCCTGCTCAGAGGGGAGTCTGCTTCTCCTTCCCCCTCTGCCCCTCCCCCACCTTGTGCTCTCTGTCTCTCTCAAATAAATAAATAAAATCTTTAAAAAAATACATAACCATGACTTGAAAACAAAATAACAGGATCTTTAAAAAAACTTTTTTTAGTGGAATTGGGTGATTAGAATGAATTCTAAAATACTGTTAGGGTTGCTGGGATTAACTGTGTTTTTTAAGACAAGCTGTCTTTACAGTGTCAGGTATGGCCTTCACCCTGCAACATATTATTCTAGGCATCATATAGAATATGCTGAAGAATGTTCCACTCTTTTGAGGACTTTAGATCTAAAAGAGTACTGATTACATAGCTATCCGCTCCATTGCACAGACCACAGATCAGAAATCATGTCACAGTCAGACTTACACAAAAAGAACAGAAATAATCTTGCAGAAGACTAGAGGAAGGTATTTCTTTCTGCAATTACTTTCCT
>NW_027989822.1:0-201 GCF_054177405.1 Leptonychotes weddellii
CATTTACGCCCTCTCCCCGCGGATGCGGCGCGCCAGCTGGATGTCCTTGGGCATGATGGTGACGCGCTTGGCGTGGATGGCGCACAGGTTGGTGTCCTCGAAGAGCCCCACCAGGTAGGCCTCGCACGCCTCCTGCAGGGCCATGACGGCCGAGCTCTGGAAGCGCAGGTCGGTCTTGAAGTCCTGCGCGATCTCGCGCAC
>NW_027989823.1:0-201 GCF_054177405.1 Leptonychotes weddellii
GGTTTATTTCACTTAGCATAATGTCCTTTAGTTTCATCCATGTTGCATATGTCAGGATTTTCTTGTTTTTTTTTTTTTATTCTTATGTTAATCCCCATACATTACATCATTAGTTTTAGATGAAGTGTTCCATGATTCATTGTTTGTGCATAACACCCAGTGCTCCATGCAGAATGTGCCCTCCTCAATACCCACCACCAG
>NW_027989824.1:0-201 GCF_054177405.1 Leptonychotes weddellii
TTTTTTTTTAAAGATTTTATTTATTTATTCGAGTGAGAGAGAATGAGAGATAGCACGAGAGGGAAGAGGGTCAGAGGGTCAGGGAGAAGCAGACTCCCTGCTCAGCAGGGAGCCCGACGTGGGACTCGATCCCAGGAATCCAGGATCATGACCTGAGCCGAAGGCAGTCGCTTAACCAACTGAGCCACCCAGGCGCCCCCC
>NW_027989825.1:0-201 GCF_054177405.1 Leptonychotes weddellii
GCGGAGGAGTAGGAGACCTGGATTTCGTCTCCTCTCAGGAATTCAGCTGGATAGGGATCAAACCATTCTGAACACCTACAAACTCAACAGGAGATTGAAGAAAAGAAGAGCAACAACTCTCTCATCAGAAAAGCGACCACTTTCTGGAAGGTAGGACGTGCGGAGAAGTGAATCCGAGGCGATATTCGGGAGGATAGACGG
>NW_027989826.1:0-201 GCF_054177405.1 Leptonychotes weddellii
GCGGGGAGTCTGCTTCTCCCTCTCCCTCTGCCCCTCCCCCTGCTTGTGCTCTCTCTCTGTCAAATAAATTTTTTTTTAAAAAGCCAAAAATCGATGGATTCTCTATACACTAATAAAGAAGCAGCAGAAAGAGAAATTAAGAAAATAATCCCATTTACAAATGCACCAAAAATAATAAAATACATTGGAATAAACTTAACC
>NW_027989827.1:0-201 GCF_054177405.1 Leptonychotes weddellii
TTTTTTTTTTTTATTCTTATGTTAATCCCCATACATTACATCATTAGTTCTAGATGAAGTGTTCCATGATTCATTGTTTGTGCACAACACCCAGTGCTCCATGCAGAACGTGCCCTCCTCAATACCCACCACCAGGCCAACCCATCCTCCCACCCCCCTCCCCTCTAGAACCCTCAGTTTGTTTTTCAGAGTCCATCGTCT
>NW_027989828.1:0-201 GCF_054177405.1 Leptonychotes weddellii
AGACTTGGAATTTACTAATTGAATGTCTTCCCTCCTGGGAGGAAAAACTCAGCAGAACCTTGGGAAGAGTACATGGTGATGATTCCATTAGTCCTTTCTCCTAAGGGACCTACAGCCATTTATTCTCTGCTAGAGCCCATTATCACCCTCGGGTGCATGGCACACAGCCATTGATTTGGTGGAGGCTTTTCTACAGCTTCA
>NW_027989829.1:0-201 GCF_054177405.1 Leptonychotes weddellii
CCCTCTGTCACAGCGTCACCCTAACACAGAGAGAAACCAGCAAACACATCAGCCGGGGACCACCTGAAGGAGGGCCTCGATCTAACACTCCTGCTCCCACATGCCTAGGGCTTCTGTAAACTGCCGACTCTGGCCGGCCGAACACAGAACTGAGGCTTGGGAGGGTCACACATGCGACACGGGGCAGTACAGGTCACAGCA
>NW_027989830.1:0-201 GCF_054177405.1 Leptonychotes weddellii
CGGGGCTCCCTCTGTACCCCAGGGCTATACACCAGTTCAACAGTGCCATGCCTCCGGCTGCATGTGGGGACCCTGGTCTGCAGGCTGTCTGGGATTGAGCCCTATTTCAGCACGTTGGTAGGCAAGACTATCCTGTCTGAGAGGAAACCAGGAAGTGGGTGTGGGCGTCACATGTCATCCTTGGCATCTGGGATATGCCGG
>NW_027989831.1:0-201 GCF_054177405.1 Leptonychotes weddellii
GTTATCTTTTCCTTAAATTGCTAAAACCCAAGAGTTGTCCTAAATAATGGAAAACTCATTTATTACTTTTTTTATTCTTATGTTAATCCCCATACATTACATCATTAGTTTTAGATGTAGTGTTCCATGATTCATTGTTTGTGCATAACACCCAGTGCTCCATGCAGAATGTGCCCTCCTCAATACCCACCACCAGGCCAG
>NW_027989832.1:0-12201 GCF_054177405.1 Leptonychotes weddellii
ATCTGAGAACAAATGGTTGAAGTAATAATTTACAGTATCAGAAAATAAAACCTTCTGTAACATGAATTGTGCCTCTCAAATATTCAGTTAATATATAGCTAATGTCAGTTTAGAGGTGGTTCTTTTATGTGATGATCTATGTGCCAAGTGGAGTGAGGAAGAGGATGATTGGATTTACTAAACATGCTTAAAGCCTGGAGGTGCCACAAATACCACATTATCCCGTAAATTGAATATATTGTTCTAAGAAATGCCAATGCATAGTTCTTAAGTACTTCTTCATGAACACTGACAAATACATAGAAGTGTTGAATGACGATATTGTACACCTGATACTAAAATAGCCCTGTATGCTAACTACACTGGAGTTAAAAAGGGGGGTGGGAGGAGTTCAAGTAGGAACAAAGAGGAAGGAGGCGCCTCTTGGTCGTCTCTGCCCCTCCCCCTACACCCTCCCCCTCCTCCTCCTTGCAAGCAAAAGCTTTGACACAAACACCTATGTTTGTTTAGCTCTCTCTGTAGCTGGATAGGAAGCAAGAAATGACCAAAAAAATTGTGTCTTAAGATCAACATTTATATGTAAGTTCAGAGGGAAGTAGCCTAGGTTAGTGAGGTGCTCCTTGGTACCTCAATATCCAGATCCTTTCGGGGCACCTGGGTGGCTCAGTCAGTTAAGCATCCGCCTTCAGTTAAGGTCATGATCTTAGGGTCCTGGGATGGAGTCCTGCATCGGGCTCCCTGCTCAGCAGGGAGTCTGCTTCTCCCTCGGCCCCTCCCCTGCTCCTGTTCTCTCTCTGTCAAATAAAATCTTAAAAAAAACAAACAAACAAAACCCGGATCCTTTTTTCTTGGTGCTAGGCTAGATATTGGTGAACCATGGTGTTGGGGCCAAATCCAGATTACCAACTGCTTTTGTAAATAATGTTATTGGAACACAGCCACATCCATTGCCTTATATATTGTCTGTGATTGTTTTCCCACCACAACTGGAGGGTATATTCAACAGAGACTATGTGGACTACAAAGTTTAAAAAGCATATTCTGTAGCCCTCTAGGAAAAGGTTTTCCAATGCCTCTGTTAAGCCATCTTTAGCACAAGGCTGTCTTTCATGGTTCAAAGACTTTTTTGAGTTTCACACTCCATGTTCATTTTCAAAGTAGCTAAAAAAAGTGGAGCAAAGATCATAATTCCTTTGCTCTTTCAGAACACTCTTTGTATGCTCCTCATGACACTTTGGCAGCCTTTGACTTTGTGAGAAATTAATCATACAGCCATAGCCACCTGGAAAACATGATGGAAAATGTGAACTTTAGTCCACATGTCAAGCTTCCCGCAAAATGGCAGCCGCAAGTATCTTCTGCTTAAACTGTAGATGTTGACAGAGTCCTTGCTGGGCTGTCTTGAGCTCTTCACCATGTAAAATGTATGAACTAAATTACGAAGTTAACCAACAGCAAAACTCCCATTGTAAAACAGCACCAAACAATGGAAAAGAGGGGAATGGGTAAAAGTGGTCAGAGGGTGAGAACATCCAGTTTGAAGATGAAGGACTTCTGGCGATGGAATATATGTCGGGGTGACTACCGTTAACAGTCCTGTATTGTATATTTTGAAAGTTGCTAAGAGTAGATCTTAAGAATTATCACAAGGAAAAAAATGTAACCATGTGAGGTGAGGGATGTTAACTTATTGTCGTAATGATTTTGCAGTCTCCACATATTTCAAATTGTGTTGTACAGCTTGAACTAACACAATGTTATATACTAATTATAGCTTAGTAAACTGAAAAAGAAGTCAAAAGGGGACATATATTAAAAAATGTAGAAGACATAGGGTAGTAGAACATATACATAGCTCCTATCGTCCATTTTTTTCTGCCCCTGGTCTCAAGGCAATAATGTATTCTCCTTTCCACAATATACTTAGAACAATTGCTTTGCTTTCAGTCATCATTTTGACCAATCCAATAGGCTTTCTGGCTTAGTTTACCTAAGCCCTTTCCTGAGGGATAGGAGTTCTTCATGATCCTTCTTCTATTGGGTTTCTATAGACTTCCATTAACTTTAACCACTGAATATGGAAGTATGAGGAGATGCCCCAGAGAGTCCTGTGGATGTCAAATATAGAGGCTCAAATGTAGATATATACAGAAAATATGTAGATAGATATCAGGGGTTCTCAGTAGAGGCATCATTAACATCATGAGAAAGGTATGTTAAAGTCTGCCACTCAATCTCTCCATCTGTTTTGGTCTGTTTTGGCTTTCATGTTTTTAATTTTAATTCCAATATAGTTAGCATACAATATTAGTTTCAGGTGTATGATATAGTGGTTCAACAATTTTGTATATTACTCAGTGCACATCACAAAAAGTATACTTTTATTTTATTATGTTAGTCACCATACATTACAACATTAGTTTTTGATGTAGTGTTCCATGATTCATTGTTTTCGTATAACACCCAGTGCTCCATGCAGTATGTGCCCTCCTTAATACCCATCCCCCGGCTAACCCATCCCCTCTTCCCCCTTCCCTCTAAAACCCTCAGTTTGTTTCTCAGAGTCCATAGTGTCTCATGGTTCGTCTCTCCCTCTGATTTCCCCCCCTTCGTTTTTTCCTTCCTTCTCCTAATGTCCTCCATGCTATTCCTTATGTTCAACACATAAGTGAAACCATATGATAATTGACTTTCTTTGCTTGACTTATTTCACTTAGCATAATCTCCTCCAGTCCTATCCATGTTGATGTAAAAGTTCGATATTCATCCTTTCTGATGGCTGAGTAATATTCCGTTGTATATATGGACGACATCTTCTTTATCCATTCATCTATTGAAGGGCATCTTGGCTCTTTCCACAGTTTGGCTATTGCGGACATTGCTGCTATGAACTTTGGGGTGCGTATGGCCTTTCTTTTCACTACATCTGTGTCTTTAATCCCCTTTGCCCGTTTCACCCACCCACCTCCCTTCCCTCTGGTAACCATCTGTTGGTTCTCTATAGTTAAAAGTCTGCTTTTTTGGTTTGACTCTTTTTTTTTTTTTCCTTTGTTCATTTATTTTGTTTCTTACATTCCACATATGAGTGGAATCATATGGTGTTTGTCTTTCTCTGACTTATTTTGCTCAGCATTATATTCTCCAGATCCATCCATGATGTCCTGGGTGAATATTACTCCTATTATATTTAAAGATACTCCCTTTTTCATATCTCTCTCTCTGTCTCTCTCTCTCTATAGATAGATATATATGTAAATAAAATATGCATTTAAACTTTTTGATTTCTATACCAGCTCTTTATAGTTATTTGATATATATATATATATATCTGCATATATAGATATTTATGACAAAGGTTACAAATCTATAGAGACATAGAGGCAAGAGAGAGAGTGAGAGGTAGCAGATAAAAATCTGTAGTTTTTTAATATAAAGTCATCTATTCCCTTCTTTTGACTTCCTTAGGTTTATATTCGTCCCCTTTATCTCATTCAACAGAAAAGAAGACCAGTCTTGTGGCCCAGTCTAAAAAATAAAGGAAATTCCTTACTTTAGAACGAACCTTAAGGGAGCAAATGAGTTGTAAGTACTTAATACTCTTTTCAATATATTTTCTACATACTAATTTGAAAATGATGAGCTTATACCTTAGTAATATTACCTCAGGATAGAGTTAAAAACAGGATGTACCAACAACTTAGAAAAACTTATGGGGTATAAACTAGATCCTCGCTTTCATACAACCGCAGAGCCAGGTGGTTGTATGTGGTGGTGGTATTGCAGGATGGATTATGAACTGGTGCTAAGGGACCGTACACTTGATAGGAGCCCCTGATTTATCTGTCAAGAACATAAAGTGTATAGAGATGAATTGGTGTTTCGCTGTCTATTGTTATATAACAAACGACCCCAGGATTTAATGGTTTTAAGCCACTATTTATTTTCACCCATGTTTTGGTAAGTCAGGAATTTGGAAAGAATTTGTCTGGCAGATCCCTTTCCGATTCGCAAGGTATTCGTTGCATGAGCTGGGGATAGAGGATCTGCTTCCAAGTTGCCTTCTTCCCTTTTTACCAGTATCAGACAAAACTAGGTAGAAAAATAAAAAGTTTAAATAAACTTTGTGAACATGGACAAAAATCCTAAATAAACACTTACACATATATGTATGCACCTTTGAAATAACAATAAATTATCAATACGTTTTATATTGGGAATGCATTAAGAATTATTTGAATCTTAAAAAAAAATTATTTGAATCTTTAGATATCCATTAATACAGTTTACGATAGAAGGGTAAAGATGAGAAAGTTCATATGATCCCCTTGATAGATACTTCAGAATTTGGTAACATTTCTAAATAAAAATATTAGCAATTTACAAATAAAGAGCTATTTCCTCACTTGGTATAGGCTATTTAACTAAAAGCCACATCAAATGATGTAAAGGGAAAAACTCAAATTTCTATACACATAAACTTTAGAATTATTACAAAGGGTGCCCAGTATCATTACTGTGATTTTTTTTTTTTTAGAGGCTTTAACAAATTTCTGCAAATTTTTCCATCTCTTCTCTTCAGCCATATAAACTAACAAGTTCTTGACTGTTGTAGCCTTGCTCTGTCAAACCTCCATTCATTTATTTGCATATATCTTTTCTGCTTTTTCTGACTGGGGACTTCGGAATCGCCTTCCACCACTCAGCACAAGTTTTATTCCTTCTGTAAATTTTCCTTGACTCCTTGAGAGTTGTTAAACTCAGTCTCTCTGACCGTTTTCTGTATCGCTATTGAAACTGAATTGTAATTATGTTTTAATGTCAGCTTTTTCCCCCCCTGTAGAATAAGTGATCTTTGAGGGCAGGGACAAAACATTAATCATTGCCTACCTGAAACTTAACAGTGACCAGTGAATTGTAGGGCTCAAATGGAGGCTTTTGAAGCTAAAAATAAATCCACAAGGCTTCCATTATGCTTTTAAAGGAGCTTAATATTTTCCTCCTCAAAATCTTGTTAGGTTTCTCTGTAAAATTACGTGGTATATTTGTTTGTCATATATATCAATATAGGGTTCTTACATTTTAAATGTAATGTAGGGTCCTATACTCCCTACTGTGTGGTGATGGGAAAATGATTGTCATTCTCTTGTAAGTAAATAATTATTTCTGTTAGATCCCCTATTATCTCATATATCAGTTAATATATATATTTGCAAAGTAAGGTGGTTTTGAATAACCACCTTTGGAAAGGCAATAAAAGTTACCTCTAAGAGTACCACATACAGAAAAATACCATGTTAAAAAAATACCATGTATTTAGAAAGATACTGAGCCTAGAATGGTTTGCAAAATGGGTTTGACAGTATCTTCAATATGTAGTTAGATAGAAGTGTATGTACATTATAAAATTTTTATATAATATACACATATATAGTAAATATGTTTATACTGTACATTTTATTATACAAGTCATGTATTTTGTATATTCTGTATATAACATCTATGCTATCCATTTATTGTAATAAACTTATATGTGTATATTTCTGCATAAATGATACATACACTTATTATTCAACTTGAAAGAAAAATAATTTATTTCAGGTCCTAGTATGATTTTACATTAGGCTCTTGGTTTCTTCAAATTATGATACAAAACATTTAATATCATTGAGATAGGTGGGGATGTATCAAGGTCAATAATCCCATATGTCAATAGTGAGGAAAGAAATAAAAAATCTGGCTAGGTAGGCTTTGGAGGTGACACTGTAAAGTGTAAGGGTGAACACATGAGAAGGGTGAACCCAGAGGGATGATCTGGGCTGTTGATTAGTCATTTTCCATGTGAGTTTATTTGACCACAGTGCTGTCCCCTGGGGCAGAGCCTCAGCCTCATATTGGGACATCTTGGCATCTGAGCACTTGTGTCCCTTTTCCCTTTAGGGTGCATCTGCAATTACCGCTGACTCCAAGCAAGCTTAAAATGGCAGACTAGTCTTTTGAACATGATACAAGACTTAGATTCTCATATATCATTATTGTCTTGGACATTAATATATTAATAATCTTGAAAGATCACAGCCATAGGCAACTTTCAGAAACTGAAAACTGTCCTCAGATTTTCACCATAGTGTGCATTCAGTTAGCTGTTTGTCTCATTACATATGCACAACTCTTTCATTGAAAACAGTGTACTTTCTACATTCTTTTTGAACAGAATTATCTTCTTTGCATCATTCATGTGGAATGTGTCAATACAGACCGTTGCTTTTAGAAAAAAAAAAAAAAAAGTAGGGAAAGACCTGACAATATATGTGCCCTCTAACTCATACTTGAAAATATGTCAGATTCCACCTTTTGTTTTCCCTTATGGTGAACATTGTAGAAAGACAAAAAGAGGAGCTAATACGAGGCATGGAGTACAAAGCCATTTTATCAGTTTCTGTCTGTGTAGAAAGCTAGAGTGTAAAATTCAATATCAAAATACAGTATAGCTGTCCCTTGTAACAAGTTCCTGCTTGATTCTTGAATGGAACAAACACTAAAAGAGGTTGAACAGAATTCCAAGAGTGCAAGGATATAGTTTCCAGGGAAATAAGCTCTTAGAACTGTATTATATCTTACTTTATGTTTTAAAAGTGGAAAAAAAATCTTCTATATACTTAGCCATATCCCACTGAGATAGGCCAGATCCACCTGTTTTATTTTTTAAAGGGGTTTACAGATCTTTGGGTGATATAGATTCTTTTCCCAGATAAATGTATTTTGTAGGCCCTAATCTTCTGTAAATTGACTAATTTTTAGATGTAATCTTCTGTAATCCATTTACCAGAGTTAAATAATCAAGATCTGTTTTTGGGGCTCATGCACCTTGGCTTGGGGACCTTTGATGTATGGGATTATCTGAATCTTTCTAGATTAAATGACCTAGGACAACAGAGACAAAGCTAGAATTAATGCAGGCATGCTTTCCTTCTCTAATGAGGAGCTGGAAGTTCCCCTCCTCCTCCTCCCCCACACACATCATCCTTCAGTGTATTTTCATTAATTTGCCTCCAGAAATATATGTGAAATTAGTATACATCCAACAGGCCAGAGAATACATCTTACTGATTTGAGTTGAATCCTATAATGCAAATGTGCAGAAATTGCATTTTCAAGCTCTGCATAGTAAACACAAGTAAATCTATATTGATAACCTTCTGTAGCTATCCCTAAATCACTGGGGTGGTAGTTATATGATGCTGAGAATGATACTATGAAAGTGATTCTTACACTTTTGAGACTATAAGTACTATTCAAGCTGCACAAAATGATCTGTGTGTAAGAAAAATCAATATACTGAAAAGAAAACCTGACTTATGCAGACATGCTATTTTCAATCTGTAACTTGATCTGAATGAGGGCTTTTTTAAAAAGTATTTTCTTTCTCCTTTTCTATATTTTTAAGAACTTATAATGAATGAGGACTATTCCATACCCTATAAGATGTGGGGTATTTGGGATGATTTACTGAAGAATAACACAACTGATGAAGACCAAAACAATTTTAAAGCCATAGAGCGGCTTCTTCTGTTTGCCATTGAGTAAAGACAGGAACCTCAGCTTTACTCTCAGGAATAATTTTAAGATGCCTCCTGGTCAGCCTCTGCTTTAGCTTGAAGAGAACTCAAGACTGCTTGGGGAATAAAGCTGGGGAATAAAAATGCTTTTGTGCTGGAAAAAGAGGAAAACCAATAAAATAGAATAAAAAATAGGAAATGGTTGACCTAAAATAGATAAGCTCACAATTGACATGGCTGAAAACCCAGGAAATTAGAAAAAAGAAAAACTGGAAAATCTATGCAGAAGCTCATTATCTCATACCCAAAAAGAAAGTGACTTTGATTAATATTGAAAAGTTGACTCATTAAGCTGAATATGTGTTATCTTTTTCATAGATTTGCATAAAAATGAAGAAAGGTAGACCCACTTAGCAATACAGGAATATAGTATTTTGTCCTTTGGAGAGGCTTCAAGAATTGTACCATGAAGCATAACAAATTGTTGATGAAATAAAAGGCCAAATGAGATCCTGTCAGTCCAGATTATAAAGAGCTGGAAAGAGCATCCGTCTCAACCCGACCAAAACAAAACACCAAAAATAGGCCAGATAATCTGCAAAGTCAGAATTTTCCTTGAACCCTTCAGGGAGGTCATGTGGCAGGGGCAAACAACTAATCTGAAATTGAAAGAGAGTCAACTTCAAAAAGACAGTACCTACAGTAGAACAGAGAGGAATATATGAGGGTGGGAAAATCAGCTAAAATTTTTAGCAAATTGCTAAAGACTGAATGTGGTCTAACAGGAAATTATAGAGCTCATTGCTACAGCAGGTAAAAGGGGAGTTTGCATCTAATTACAAGGTTATGAACCATAGTAGGTATTGAGGAAAAATCCTGAGGACAGTGCTGGACCCTGGAGAAAGCTTCCCAGGGTGGGCAAGCCTGGAAGAGGGGACCAGCTCCCAGTAGAAGAGATGCTGAAGCCTTGCATGGATCCTTCTTCCCTACAGACAAAATCCTTAAGGCACCTTGTCTTCTTGAGGGCAGCAGGTGAAGACATAAAGCAGAAAGAGAAAGAAAAAGGTTTGTCATTGAGAGGGCTCCTCTGGCATTTTCTTTGATCATCATGATTGTTGCTTTGGAAGAGAACTTTTCTCTGTGTTTCTGCTCCACCCCTGGCTTGAGACCATGCAGATGGGTCTGCACATCAGAGGGAGCCTCCCTCCACATTTGTTTTCTCACCAGTGGTCTTGAATTTTACTTAGTGCTTACCAGCCTAGTGGGAGGAGTTTATGAGGGTAGGGAGCATGGGTCCCATAGGTTAAGGCTTTCTCTGCCACTTCCCCTTCCCCTAAGCAGTGGTACTTTTAATGGTCAGGGCCCAGGATGAAGGAGGTGAAAGAACTAACTCCTTGGGAACAGAGTATTCAAGACCACCAGGAGCTATCAGTATAAGGGCTGAAATAGGGACTTGTCTGTCCTATTCAAGGTACATCAAGGAGGCAAGTGTGGCTAGAATGGAATAAGTGACGTGAATGAGATGAATCACAGAATTGTACAGTTTCATCATGTGAGACCTTAGATGTCACTAGAAGGTGTTTGACATTGACTCTGATGGAAAAGAGAAATAGTGGAGAATGTTAAACAAGGAGGTGACTTGATCTGACTTTAGCTTTGAAAGAATTATTCTGGCAGTTGAGAGAAGGTAAAATCAGGATGAGTGGATAGGAAATGCGGGCTGCTGGGAACAGAATGGTGGCCGTGCAGACAGTGGATGGATTTTGGATGTGGAACCATCATGATATTTTAATGGACATCAGACGTGCAGTGTGACTATAATGTTACAAATACATGTAAAGTTTTTGCTTTGTGTTTGCCTTAAGACTTACATAGAACTACTTAAATGTGTAATTGTCTATTTTAACCTGATGATTTGGATGCATTCAAAACTCTACACTTTTACCTTTTTTTTCTATCATGTTTTAGGTTTTTTGTGGTATATTTTATATCTTTTATCTTGTAAATAGTGATTGTAGTTGTAGTTATTTTTACTAATCTTGTAACTTGTAACTTCTAACTAATCTTTTAACCTCAATACTAACTTCATAAGTTATTACCTACTACCATTAGTATATGTTTAGTACTTAGGTTTTCTCTCATTGTTGATGTTCTGACTGTGTTAGTGTATGCTTTTCCTGAGTACAGTAAGCATGTTTATGACATTATATTGAACATTTTATCAGGTAAAATCACTTATATCTGTTTTGTTATAGATTTTTTTGTTTCACCTTCTTTCATTTGGACTGTATTCCACTGTTCCTTCATTTTCATTGACTCTCTGTGTTGTTTCTGTCTTACATGAAATAGCTACCTCTCCCAGATGTGAAGAAGTGGCCTCGTGCAGAAGATGAATTTCATTATTCAACCACACCCTATAACTCAGTTGACTTTCACACCTTTGTGCTGGTCTGACCAGCTTTACTTTATTGTTAATGGCTCCCAGTAGTATAAGGTGTGCCATGACCCATCTTTGTCACAAATGAGGGGATCTCATTCAGCACCTTGATTCAGGCTTAATGAAAGCCGGAACCTCATGCATCAGCTTTAATAATATGCAAATATATACTACGGGGCTACGGGACCACAAGCATCAGCGCCTGGCCACCAGACCAAGGTGATTAAGAGACATCTAGAGAACACTAGACTAATACAAAGGAAGGAGCCAGATGCATATAAATGTTCCCTTCCAGGAGACCCTGGTGTTCGAAAGCATAGCACTTGCCCATCTGAGGTCTCTGGACAGGATTATAGTCAGCCTGTAGTTGTGTGTTTAATTAGAAGCCTGCCCCTTGGGCTGCAGGTATGAAGATAAGTTTAACAGACCTCTTTCATAGAAAAACTGGGCTCCTGAGTCTGTTGCCTCTTGCTGTGCCCAAGAGCGCATGCCAGGAGGCCCCTAGATGTGTGTTACATTAGATGCCTACCTCTCTATTGCTTTAAAATAAGCAAATAAGCCTCTTGAACGTAAAATTAAACATTTGGTTGCCTCTTAATCAGCTGCTGCTTACCTTGGATCTAGGGTGTGTGAGTGCGAGGCTCTTGAACTATGTCTCAGTTCCCTGTAGCTGGTGGATCTCATGATGTGAGCCCCATTGGTTTTCAAAGCTAGATGATTTGGGCACTTGTTTCTCAGGGTAGGTCTTAAAAGTTGGGATGCCTGATACTGAAATCAAACCTTTCATTCCTCAGGGCGAAGCTCCAAGTTGAGTTCCCTCATCATTGTAGGTCACTGTGCCAAGAGTGGAATTTAAGGGCAGGGTTGTGTTTCAGCCTCTCCTACCTGCTTTGATGTATGTTTTGTTTTGTTTTGTTTTTTCTCTTGTTTGCCTGATGTGCAGGAGCAACTCAGCTAGTTCTGATGTTTGGTTGTTTTCTTTTTTCTCCCCATAGGAAATTGTTCCATATGTGGCTGTAGCTTGAGTGTATCTGTGGGAGGAGGTGATTGCTGGATCTTTATGTGTCACCATCTTATAGTAAGTAGAATCCATATCACATCTTATTTATCGATTCATGTGTCAGTAGAGAATTTAGATTTTTCCACATCTTGATTACTTGAATAGTGCTGCAATGAACATGGGAGCCCTAAAATCTTTTTGATATCCTGATTCATTTCTTTTTATATATACCCAGAAATGGGATTGTTGTGTCATAGAGTAGTTCTAATTTTAGTTTTTTGAGGAACTTACATACTGTTTTCCATAAAGGCTGTACCCTTTGTTTTCCCACTAATAGGGTACAACAATTCCAATTTCTCCACATCCTTGTCAACATTTTTTTTAATAATAGCCTTCCTCCTGGGCAAATGATATTTCATTGTGGTTTTGATTTGCATTTCTCTGATTATTAGCAGTTTTGAGCATTTTTTCCATATATGTGTCCACCATTTGTATGTCTCCTTTGGAAAAATGACTATCAAGTCTTTGGCCCATTTTTTTAATTGGGTTACCAGTTTTGTTTGTTACTGATTGTATGATTGTAGGATTTCCTTCTGTATCTTGAAGATTAATCCCGTATCAAATATACGGTTTGCAGATATTTTCTCCCATTCTAGATGTTGTCTTTTTACTCTCTTCTCTACTTTGCTGTGTGGAAGAGAATAAAAATTAGTATAATGAGAATGAAAATGGGAATTTTAAAAAGTAGATAGAATTAAATACCTGATTTCGTATTCATATTTCTTAAATGTCCAATGGGTAATTTGAGGGACCTAAACTATATAATAAAATCATTAAAATATCTTGACAGATTTATTGTATTTTATAATAACTTGAGTTTTTTAAAGGCAGAGGATTTTTCTGAAATCACTGCTGAAACATTATCAACTAGTTTCTTCCAACTTTAGGGCAATAAGAAATTCTCATCTGAGGTAGATTCTTTTTTTTTTTTTTTTTAAGTATATATATATTTTTTTTATTCTTATGTTAATCCCCATACATTACATCATTAGTTCTAGATGAAGTGTTCCATGATTCATTGTTCGTGCACAACACCCAGTGCTCCATGCAGAACGTGCCCTCCTCAATACCCACCACCAGGCCAACCCATCCTCCCACCCCCCTCCCCTCTAGAACCCTCAGTTTGCTTTTCAGAGTCCATCTTCTCT
>NW_027989833.1:0-1043 GCF_054177405.1 Leptonychotes weddellii
CCCCATCTCTCCCCGTCCCCAGCCCCCCGACACCCACCATCCCCTTTCTGTCTCTATGATCTGACTCCTCTGGGGACTCACGGAAGTGGGACCATCCAGTGTTGCCCCTTTGTGGCTGGCTCATGTCACTGAGCCCAGTGTCCTCAGGGTTCACCCAGGTGGTGGCAGGTATCAGCACGTCCTCCCTGTTTAAGGCTGAATAACACTCCATCGTGTGGATTATTGTCTGTTTTGTTCATCTGTCCAACCGTCTGTCCATCCATCCATCTATCCTTCTGTCCATCTGTCTTTCCATCCATCCATCCATCAATCCATCCATTCGTCCATCCGTTCATCCATCTTTCTGTCTGTTCATCCATCTTTCCATCTGTCCGTCCATCCATTTATCCGTCCATCCGTCTATCGTCTGTCCATCCTTCTGTCTGTCCATCTGTCCATCCATCTATCCATCCATCCATCTGTCCATCATCTATCCGTCCATCCATCCTTCCATCTGTCCAAACATCTGTCGTCTGTCCATCCATCTTTCCGTCCATCTGTCTATCGTCTGTCCATCCATCTATCCGTCTGTCCGTCCACCCATCTGTCCATCTATCTGTTGTCTGTCCATCCATCTTTCCTTCTGTCCATCCGTCCATCCATCCATCCATCCATCCGTCTGCTGTCCTGTCCATCCATCCGTCCGTCCCTCCATCTGTCCACCTGTCCATCCATGCATCTGTCCATCTGTCCATCCATCCACCCATCCATCCGTCTTTCCATCTGTCCATCCATCCATCCTTCTATCTGTCCATCCGTCTATCCTCCATCTGTCCATCTGTCCGTCCGTCCATCCATCCATCCATCCGTCCGTCCATCTGTCCACCCGTCCACGGACACTGGGGTGCTTCCCTGTCCCAGCTGCTGGGCATGATGCTGCCGTGAACACGGGGGTTCCGGCATCTCATCGAGACCCTGCTCTCCGTTCTCCGGGGAACACACCCAGACGTGGAATGGCTGGGCCGTGGGCTCATTCTGTGCTTAGTGTTTTGAGGACCCTCCAC
>NW_027989834.1:0-201 GCF_054177405.1 Leptonychotes weddellii
TATATATATTTTTTTAAGATTTTATTTATTTATATGACAGAGAGAGACAGCGAGAACAGGAACACAAGCAGGGGGAGTGGGAGAGGGAGAAGCAGGCTTCCCGCTGAGCAGGGAGCCCGATGTGGGACTCGATCCCAGGACCCTGGGATCATGACCTGAGCCGAAGGCAGACGCTTAACGACTGAGCCACCCAGGCGCCCG
>NW_027989835.1:0-201 GCF_054177405.1 Leptonychotes weddellii
TTTTTTTAAAGATTTTATTTATTTATTTGAGACAGAGAGAATGAGAGAGACAGAGAGCACATGAGAGGGGGGAGGGTCAGAGGGAGAAGCAGGCTCCCTGCCGAGCAGGGAGCCCGATGCGGGACTCGATCCCAGGACTCCAGGATCATGACCTGAGCCGAAGGCAGTCGCTTAACCAACTGAGCCACCCAGGCGCCCCCA
>NW_027989836.1:0-201 GCF_054177405.1 Leptonychotes weddellii
ATGCCAGACTTAACAAGCCCCTCTGCAAATGATTCTCTGTAATGATGACATTTTTCCTTTAGAAAGTTGGTTTCCTCTGTATATAAAAGAAAAATAAAAGATCTAAGAATTATCTATTAATTGCAAAAGTCTGTCCAGGTTTATGTCCTAAGCAGAGGGCAACTCTCTGGAGCGCTTATTCCAGGCCTTTGGGAAGAAACG
>NW_027989837.1:0-201 GCF_054177405.1 Leptonychotes weddellii
TCTTTTTTTTTTTTTTAAAGATTTTATTTATTTATTTTGAGAGAGAGAGAATGAGAGAGAGAAAGCACATGAGAGGGGGGAGGGTCAGAGGGAGAAGCAGACTCCCCGCCGAGCAGGGAGCCCGATGCGGGACTCGATCCCGGGACTCCAGGATCATGACCTGAGCCGAAGGCAGTGGCTTAACCAACTGAGCCACCCAGG
>NW_027989838.1:0-201 GCF_054177405.1 Leptonychotes weddellii
CTTTTTTTTTTTTTTTTTTTAAAGATTTTATTTATTTATTTGACAGAGAGAGACACAGTGAGAGAGGGAACACAAGCAGGGGGAGTGGGAGAGGGAGAAGCAGGCTCCCCGCAGAGCAGGGAGCCCGATGCGGGACTCGATCCCAGGACCCTGGGATCATGACCTGAGCCGAAGGCAGTCGCTTAACCAACTGAGCCACCC
>NW_027989839.1:0-201 GCF_054177405.1 Leptonychotes weddellii
GATTTTTTTTTTTTTTAAAGATTTTATTTATTTATTTGACAGAGAGAGAGATAGCGAGAGCAGTAACACAAGCAGGGGGAATGGGAGAGGGAGAAGCAGGCTTCTTGCCGAGCAGGGAGCCCGATGTGGGACTCGATCCCAGGACCCTGGGATCATGACCTGAGCCGAAGGCAGACGCTTAACGACTGAGCCACCCAGGCG
>NW_027989840.1:0-201 GCF_054177405.1 Leptonychotes weddellii
TTTTTTTTTTTAAAGATTTTATTTATTCATTTGAGACACAGAGATACAGAGAGAGAGAGAGCATGAGCAGTGGGAGAGGCAGAGGGAGAGGGAGAAGCAGACTCCCGGCTGAGCCAGGAGCCCGATGTGGGGCTCGATCCCAGGACCCTGGGATCATGACCTGAGCTGAAGGCAGACGCTTAACCATCTGAGCCACCCAGG
>NW_027989841.1:0-201 GCF_054177405.1 Leptonychotes weddellii
ACTGACTATCCATGTACAGAGAGATGAAACTGGACCCTTACCTCACACCACATATAAACATTAACTCAAAATAAATTAAAGGCTTAAATGGAAGAGGTAAAACTATAAACTCTAGAAGAAATAAATGGGGATAAATCTTCATAAGCTTGGATCTAGCAATGCTTTTAGATCTGACACCAAAGCATAAGAAAGGAAAGAAAA
>NW_027989842.1:0-201 GCF_054177405.1 Leptonychotes weddellii
CGGGGTTATTAGAAAGGATGCAAGTGAACAGCCAGCTGAAGAGGTCCACGGGGCGAGGTCTGGGCAGGTGCCGAGCACAGGAGCTCCGAAGTGCGTGGCGCTCGGTGCGCCATCCCCGTGTGGACGTGTTCACCACCCGGAAACTCTCCACACCGCTCCACTTAGGAATTGTAGGGAGGTTCCGTTATGCAGGCGTGAGTG
>NW_027989843.1:0-201 GCF_054177405.1 Leptonychotes weddellii
AGCACATGAGAGGGGGGAGGGTCAGAGGGAGAAGCAGACTCCCCGCCGAGCAGGGAGCCCGACGCGGGACTCGATCCCGGGACTCCAGGATCATGACCTGAGCCGAAGGCAGTCGCTTGACCGACTGAGCCACCCAGGCGCCCTTTCCTCCTCACCTTTTCTTTTCCTTCTGATGCCATGGGGTCCTTCATCCTGTGCCTC
>NW_027989844.1:0-1042 GCF_054177405.1 Leptonychotes weddellii
GCAATAGGTTCAGCTAAGATCCATTTGATTTTTCATGATCCTTGATTCCTTCCATTGGTACCTGTGCATTTGAGCAGTGGTGCGTGTCTTCCAGAGTTTGCAGGTTTACCTTGGCAGGCACAGCTCTTCACTAGTCAGCCCAGCATGGGTTTCTGGATGTGTCTGCTGGTAATGTGTCTGGGCAGGTGGGACCTGCTATTATGGTCTATTCTTAGGCAAGGCAACTCTGAGGACAGGGACATGAGTGTGCCTGGCTGAGAACAGCTGGGCAGGACCGTTGCCTTACCTCCCCCACCCAAGGGAGGCTGTAGGATGGGCTCTGCAGCGGCCTGGATTCTCTGGTCGGGCTGACAGGATGGTCGGGACTGGGCGCTATATTCAGGATGAGGTGGGGCTATGAATTAGCTGCCCACGCCCTGGCTGGGTATCAGGCCTCGGCCCAGAGCACGTACGGCTCATTGTTTGGGGGTCCAGATCGGGCCTGAGTGTGCACGGAATTCCCTGATTAGGGGAGGCCACCAGGTCTGCTCTGGAGACAGGGGAGAGGCCCCGGACTGTGCTCTTCTGTTCTGAGCGCCACCATGCGTCGGGCTGTTGAATGGGCCCCGGAGCTTCCCCTGTGCTCTGTTAGGTTCCCCGGCCAGACAGGCTGGAGACTGGAACCAGCAAGGGTCACAGCTACAAAGTAGATTCCCTGCCAGAACGCAGTGGGAGGAGTGGCTCCAAAACCAGTAAAGCTCTTTGTTGTCTCAACGCAAGCCTATTACACCCCAGCTCCTGGCTGCACAGGGCCCCTGGCTTCGCTCTGTCTGCTCATCTCTCAGCTTGAGGGCCGCTGGGCCACAGTGTCCAGGAGTCATGACCAGCCCCCTGGTCAGATGGGGCCTCCATGGTGGGTGGGGCTATGTCTCAGCCCCCTTGCCTGGGTAGGGGGGTGGCGGGGGGCAATGCAGACTACTCTCAATTTCCCAAACAGGCTCTCAGGATAGGAGGGGCCGGGAACTACCTCAGCCTTGGCTATGAATCGTCTTCTTGCCTGTGG
>NW_027989845.1:0-201 GCF_054177405.1 Leptonychotes weddellii
GCCTGGGTGGCTCGGTCGTTAAGCGTCTGCCTTCGGCTCAGGTCATGATCCCAGGGTCCTGGGATCGAGCCCCGCATCGGGCTCCCTGCTCCGCGGGAAGCCTGCTTCTCCCTCCCCCACTCCCTCTGCTTGTGTTCCCTCTCTTGCTGTGTCTCTCTCTGTCAAATAAATAAATAAAATCTTTAAAAAAAAAAAAAAAGA
>NW_027989846.1:0-201 GCF_054177405.1 Leptonychotes weddellii
AACAACAGATTATACATTCTTTCAAGTGCACTTGGAACATTCTCCAAGAGAGATTGCAGGTTAGGTCACAAAACAAGCCTCAATAAATTTAGGAAGATTAAAATCATACCATGTATCTTTTCTGACCACAATGGTATGAAACTAGAAATTTAAAAATACAAACGTGAAGGTTAAATAACATGCTACTAAACCACCAAAGGG
>NW_027989847.1:0-201 GCF_054177405.1 Leptonychotes weddellii
CCGTGGATGCCCTACCTCACTACCAAAGGCAGCAGTTTCAGAGCCTGTAAAACGATGATGCTGTGCCCATCTTTGTTAGCTCTCCACATCTAACGTGCGCAGGGAGCCCGATGCGGGACTCGATCCCAGGACCCTGGGATCATGACCTGAGCTGAAGGCAGATGCATTAATGGACTGAGCCACCCAGGCATCCCATGTCTG
>NW_027989848.1:0-201 GCF_054177405.1 Leptonychotes weddellii
GAGAGAGAGAAAGCGAGAGAGAGTTAGTGCACCAGCCGGATGAGGGGCAGGGGGAGAGGGAGAAGCAGACTCCTCGCTGAGCAGGGAGCCTGATGCGAGACTCTTTCCCAGGACCCCAGGATCATGACCTGAGGTGAAGACAGACGCTTAATAGACTGAGCCACCCAGCTGCCCTAAAGTGTAGATGCTCTAAAAGATAGC
>NW_027989849.1:0-201 GCF_054177405.1 Leptonychotes weddellii
GCGCCTGGGTGGCTCAGTCGTTAAGCGTCTGCCTTCGGCTCAGGTCATGATCCCAGGGTCCTGGGATCGAGTCCCACATCGGGTTCCCTCCTCGGCGGGAAGCCTGCTCTCCCTCTCCCACTCCCGCTGCTTGTGTTCCTGCTCTCGCTATCTCTGTCTCTGTCAAATAAATAAATAAAATCTTAAAAAAAAAAAAAAAGA
>NW_027989850.1:0-201 GCF_054177405.1 Leptonychotes weddellii
TTTTTTTTTTTTTTTTAAAGATTTTATTTATTTATTTGAGACAGAGAGAATGAGAGAGAGCACATGAGAGGGGGGAGGGTCAGAGGCAGAAGCAGGCTCCCTGCCGAGCAGGGAGCCCGATGCGGGACTCGATCCAGGGACTCCAGGATCATGACCTGAGCCGAAGGCAGTCGCTTAACCAACTGAGCCACCCAGGCGCCC
>NW_027989851.1:0-201 GCF_054177405.1 Leptonychotes weddellii
GGGGAAATGGTTGGGATGAAGGTGGGTAGGCCAGCGCTCAGGGGCTAAGATGACCCATCGGCAGGCCTCCCTGGGGCTCCCCACCTGGCAGGTGTGTGCAACAATCCCATTTCCTAGCTCCGTGACGTGGCCAAGTTCTTGATCTTTGTAAATGTCCATTTCCCCCTCTCTAATATGATGCTCATGTGAGGATTAAAGGCA
>NW_027989852.1:0-201 GCF_054177405.1 Leptonychotes weddellii
TTTTTTTTTTTAAAGATTTTATTTATTTATTTGAGACAGAGAGAATGAGAGACAGAGAGCATGAGAGGGAGGAGGGTCAGAGGGAGAAGCAGACTCCCTGCCGAGCAGGGAGCCCGATGCGGGACTCGATCCCAGGACTCCAGGATCATGACCTGAGCCGAAGGCAGTCGCTTAACCAACTGAGCCACCCAGGCGCCCTCC
>NW_027989853.1:0-201 GCF_054177405.1 Leptonychotes weddellii
TGTGAGTGGTGCAACAGGCTCTTAAATGCCATCCCAGTCCACTGTGGCACTCCCCAGCAATCTTCTCCCAAGTTAGGGTTATGATGACGGTACTGGTTTTCACTGGAAGCAACCCCATTCTTCCTGGAGGAAGCATGGCTGAATAGGTACATCTGTGACCTCAACCGGTAAACTGATGTAATTGGAGCCATGCCTGTTCCA
>NW_027989854.1:0-201 GCF_054177405.1 Leptonychotes weddellii
ACCAACAGATTATACATTCTTTCAAGTGCACTTGGAACATTCTCCAAGAGAGATTGCAGGTTAGGTCACAAAACAAGCCTCAATAAATTTAGGAAGATTAAAATCATACCATGTATCTTTTCTGACCACAATGGTATGAAACTAGAAATTTAAAAATACAAACGTGAAGGTTAAATAACATGCTACTAAACCACCAAAGGG
>NW_027989855.1:0-1042 GCF_054177405.1 Leptonychotes weddellii
GCGGGAGGAAGGAGAGCCGCTCAGGCAGACACACGAAGCATACACCTGGATAAGGGAAACCCCAGAGAAAACAAGGACAGAAACCATAATGGAATGGGGATGGGGAGGTTGATGCTGAGCCCTGGGTCCTTCTCCTGGTGAAGACAATCTATTCTTCTTGGGGAAGCATCCACCTCAAATGTCCTTGGCATGACAAGATTCTGTGCTTCAACCAGCCCCTAGGACCTAACTCTGGAGGGAGTTGTGGGGCTGAGAAGGAACAATGATGGAACCAGAGTCCAAATGTCAAATCCTGAGGTGGGAGATGTGAGCCTTCCCTCCTGAAAGCTGTGAGAGAGATCACCTTCAGCAGAGGGAAGTAGGCCAGAAGGCTGGGTCAAGCTCTTCCATATACTAGAGAAGTTCAACCAGGTGAATGTCAGCCCTGCTCAGCGTGTTGCCAACAAGGTAGTCTTGTCCATGGCTCTTTAACATCTGGAGGATTTGAGGAATCACATGATGTGCTCAGGCACAGTCAGGCTGGGCCCCTCTGCTCCTCTCTGCTCTCCAGCCCAACCTCCCCACCTCTGCCGCCTCACTGAGAGGGTGTGGGCTTCAGACCCTCTGCATTGCCCCTGACTCACTGAGACACTGGGTCTCTGCTGTTCTTTCCCTCAGCTGAAGTCCTGGCTAGTGTCTCTCCTGACCCATTGCTGTCATTGTATTCCTCTTGGATCAAAGCCCCTGCATGGTGCTCTGCAAGATCTATTCCAACCTCAGAGCCTTCAACCGCCCAAGCTCTGACTATGACCAGGGAGGTCTGCTGAATAGAGAATTCTAGATTGGGTCCTGGTTAGTTGAAGCCTTGCTGGAAAACTGAAATTTGGGTATAACTGGTACAATTCTCCCTCACCATCAGTTTTTATAAAATGCCTTGTGAGTCAGGGTGCTACTGGGAGTGAAGGTCAATGCCTAAGGAATGCCAGTCAGGCACTATCTTTCCTTGCTTCCAAGTCCAGTGCCCCAAAGCGCTCACCAGTCCACTTACTTTCTCAAACACGGG
>NW_027989856.1:0-201 GCF_054177405.1 Leptonychotes weddellii
TGGCGGAGGAGTAGGAGACCTGGATTTCGTCTCCTCTCAGGAATTCAGCTGGATAGGGATCAAACCATTCTGAACACCTACAAACTCAAAAGGAGATCGAAGAAAAGAATACCAACAACTCTCTCATCAGAAAAGCGACCACTTTCTGGAAGGTAGGACGTGCGGAGAAGTGAATCCGAGGCGATATTCGGGAGGATAGAC
>NW_027989857.1:0-201 GCF_054177405.1 Leptonychotes weddellii
TTTTTTTTTTTTTTTTTTTTTTTTATTCTTATGTTAATCCCCATACATTACATCATTAGTTCTAGATGAAGTGTTCCATGATTCATTGTTCGTGCACAACACCCAGTGCTCCATGCAGAACGTGCCCTCCTCAATACCCACCACCAGGCCAACCCATCCTCCCACCCCCCTCCCCTCTAGAACCCTCAGTTTGTTTTTCAG
>NW_027989858.1:0-201 GCF_054177405.1 Leptonychotes weddellii
TAGGGCGCCTGGGTGGCTCAGTTGGTTAAGCGACTGCCTTCGGCTCAGGTCATGATCCTGGAGTCCCGGGATCGAGTCCCGCATCGGGCTCCCTGCTCGGCAGGGAGTCTGCTTCTCCCTCTGACCCTCCTCCCTCTCATGCTCTCTGTCTCTCATTCTCTCTCTCAAATAAATAAATAAAATCTTAAAAAAAAAAAAAAA
>NW_027989859.1:0-201 GCF_054177405.1 Leptonychotes weddellii
TTTTTTTTTTTTTAAAGATTTTATTTATTTATTTGACAGAGAGAGACACAGTGAGAGAGGGAACACAAGCAGGGGGAGTGGGAGAGGGAGAAGCAGGCTTCCCGCTGAGCAGGGAGCCCGATGCGGGGCTCGATCCCAGGACCCTGGGATCATGACCTGAGCCGAAGGCAGACGCTTAACGACTGAGCCACCCAGGCGCCC
>NW_027989860.1:0-201 GCF_054177405.1 Leptonychotes weddellii
TTGCCAGAGGGGAGTTGTGTTGGGAATGGGTGAAACAGTTGATGGGGTTTAAGAGTACGCTTATCATGTATGATACTTTACGTGGAAAACCCAAAAGACTCCACCCCAAAACTGCTAGAACTCATACAGGAATTCAGTCAAGTGGCAGGATATAAAATCAATGCACAGAAATCAGTGGCATTCCTATACACCAACAACACG
>NW_027989861.1:0-201 GCF_054177405.1 Leptonychotes weddellii
CTCTGCAGACACACTGCTCCATCCTGCACCCCCTCTTCCTGCTTTCCTGAGTCTGGTCTTCTCCACCTGAGCCCCCGCCCCCAGCCAGCCCTGCTCCCAGAGGCCCCCACAGCCCCTCAGGCCCCAGAGCCCGCAGGTGTCCCAGGACTCCTGCTCAGTTACTGCCTCTCCCCACAGAGCCCCCTCCCTCCTGCAGCCTCA
>NW_027989862.1:0-201 GCF_054177405.1 Leptonychotes weddellii
CGCTGTGAATTGTGCAAGACTGTTGAATCTCAGATCTGTACCTCTGAAACAAATAATGCAATATATGTTAAGAAAAAAAAAAGAAGAAGAAGAAGAAGGTAGCAGGAGGGGAAGAATGAAGCGGGGGAAATCGGAGGGGTAGACGAACCATGAGAGACGATGGACTCTGAAAAACAAACTGAGGGTTCTAGAGGGGAGGGG
>NW_027989863.1:0-201 GCF_054177405.1 Leptonychotes weddellii
TTTTTTTTAAAGATTTTATTTATTTATTTGAGAGAGAGAGAATGAGAGAGAGCAAGCACATGAGAGGGGGGAGGGTCAGAGGGAGAAGCAGACTCCCTGCCGAGCAGGGAGCCCGATGCGGGACTCGATCCAGGGACTCCAGGATCATGACCTGAGCCGAAGGCAGTCGCTTAACCAACTGAGCCACCCAGGCGCCCTGGA
>NW_027989864.1:0-201 GCF_054177405.1 Leptonychotes weddellii
TTTTTTTTTTTTATTCTTATGTTAATCCCCATACATTACATCATTAGTTCTAGATGAAGTGTTCCATGATTCATTGTTCGTGCACAACACCCAGTGCTCCATGCAGAACGTGCCCTCCTCAATACCCACCACCAGGCCAACCCATCCTCCCACTCCCCTCCCCTCTAGAACCCTCAGTTTGTTTTTCAGAGTCCATCTTCT
>NW_027989865.1:0-201 GCF_054177405.1 Leptonychotes weddellii
TTTTTTTTTTTTTAAAGATTTTATTTATTTTTTTGACAGAGAGAGACATAGCGAGAGCAGGAACACAAGCAGGGGGAGTGGGAGAGGGAGAAGCAGGCTTCCCGCAGAGCAGGGAGCCCGATGTGGGACTCGATCCCAGGACCCTGGGATCATGACCTGAGCCGAAGGCAGACGCTTAACGACTGAGCCACCCAGGCGCCC
>NW_027989866.1:0-1042 GCF_054177405.1 Leptonychotes weddellii
AAACTAGAACTCAATCACAAGAGGAAAGTCAGAAAGAACTCAAATACATGGAGGCTAAAGAGCATCCTACTAAAGAATGAATGGGTCAACCAGGAAATTAAAGAAGAATTAAAAAAATTCATGGAAACCAATGAAAATGAAAACACAACTGTTCTAAATATTTGTGATACAGCAAAGACAGTCCTAAGAGGAAAGAATATAGCAATACAAGCCTTTCTCAAGAAACAAGAAAGGTGTCAAGTACAAAATCTAACCCTCCACCTAAAGGAGCTGGAGAAAAAACAGCAAAAAAAGCCTAAACCCAGCAGGAGAAGAGAAATAATAAAGATCAGAGCAGAAATCAATGAAATAGAAACCAAAAGAACAGTAGAACAAATCAACGAAACTAGGAGCTGGTTCTTTGAAAGAATTAATAAGACTGATAAACCCCTGGCCAGACTTATCAAAAAGAAAAGAGAAATGACCCAAATCAACAAAATCATGAATGAAAGAGGAGAGATCACAACCAACACCAAAGAAATACAAACAATTATAAGAACATATTATGAGCAACTATATGGCAGCAAATTAGATAATCTGGAAAAAATGGATGTATTCCTAGAGATGTATCAACTACCAAAACTGAACCAGGAAGAAAGAGAAATCCTGCACAGACCTACAACCACTAAGGAAATTGAAGCAGTCATCAAAAATCTCCCAACAAACAAAAAGCCCAGAGCCAGATGGCTTCCCAGGAGAATTCTACCAAACATTTCAAGAAGAATTAATACCTATCCTTCTGAACCTGTTCCAAAAAAATAGAAATGGAAAGAAAACTTCCAAAGTCGTTTTATGAGGCCACCATTACCTTGATCCCCAAACCAGACAAAGACCCCATCAAAAAGGAGAATTACAGACCAATATCCTTGATGAACATGGATGCAAAAATTCTCACCAAAATACTAGCCAATAGGATCCAACAGTACATTAAAAGGATTATTCACCACGACCAAGTGGGATTTATCCCTGGGCTGCAAGGTTGGTTCAACATCCGCAAATCAAT
>NW_027989867.1:0-201 GCF_054177405.1 Leptonychotes weddellii
GCTGACTCAGCCCAGCCGTGGCAGGGAAGCCGTTGTCCCCTTCTCCTTGCGGCAGAAGCCAAGCCTCAGTTTCCCCATCCCAGATGGCTCTGAGCCACGGAGGCGGAAGTTGTTCGGCCCACAACTGGGAAAATTGATCTTGGAGCCCAGGTCTGTCGTCCCTGAAGCCTGACTACGTGTGTGTATGTGTGTGTGTGTGTG
>NW_027989868.1:0-201 GCF_054177405.1 Leptonychotes weddellii
ATGAGAGACGATGGACTCTGAAAAACAAACTGAGGGTTCTAGAGGGGAGGGGGGTGGGAGGATGGGTTAGCCTGGTGATGGGTATTAAAGAGGGCACGTTCTGCATGGAGCACTGGGTGTTATGCACAAACAATGAATCATGGAACACTACATCAAAAACTAATGATGTAATGTATGGTGATTAACATAACAATAAAAAAT
>NW_027989869.1:0-201 GCF_054177405.1 Leptonychotes weddellii
ACTTTTTTTTTTTTAAAGATTTTATTTATTTATTTGAGAGAGAGAGAATGAGAGACAGAGAGCACGAGAGGGAAGAGGGTCAGAGGGAGAAGCAGACCCCCTGCTGAGCAGGGAGCCCGATGCGGGACTCGATCCCGGGACTCCAGGATCATGACCTGAGCCGAAGGCAGTCGCTTAACCAACTGAGCCACCCAGGCGCCC
>NW_027989870.1:0-201 GCF_054177405.1 Leptonychotes weddellii
ACGGGCGCCTGGGTGGCTCAGTTGGTTAAGCGACTGCCTTCGGCTCAGGTCATGATCCTGGAGTCCCGGGATCGAGTCCCGCATCGGGCTCCCTGCTCGGCAGGGAGTCTGCTTCTCCCTCTGACCCTCCTCCCTCTCATGCTCTCTGTCTCTCATTCTCTCTCTCAAATAAATAAATAAAATCTTAAAAAAAAAAAAATC
>NW_027989871.1:0-201 GCF_054177405.1 Leptonychotes weddellii
TCGAGAGAGAAAGCGAGAGAGAGTTAGTGCACCAGCCGGATGAGGGGCAGGGGGAGAGGGAGAAGCAGACTCCTCGCTGAGCAGGGAGCCTGATGCGAGACTCTTTCCCAGGACCCCAGGATCATGACCTGAGGTGAAGACAGACGCTTAATAGACTGAGCCACCCAGCTGCCCTAAAGTGTAGATGCTCTAAAAGATAGC
>NW_027989872.1:0-201 GCF_054177405.1 Leptonychotes weddellii
ACTGGAGGTGTCCCAAGTCCAGATTTCAAGTTATATTACAAAGCTGTAGTAATTAAAACAGAATGGTACGGGCATAAAAATAGACACATAAATCAATGGAACAGAACAGAAAACCCAGAAATAAACTCACAATTACACTGTCAATCTTTGACAAAGGAGGGATGAATATACAATGGGAAAAAGACAGTCTCTTCAACAATA
>NW_027989873.1:0-201 GCF_054177405.1 Leptonychotes weddellii
CATAAGAGCCATCTCCTATTCATTCTAATGTCAGGCAGCAAATGCTTGGAATACTAAATAACTGTTTTCATTTCCATATGGCAAGGATGGCAGTCTTTTTACTTCTCCTGCTTGCCTATGATGCAAGAAAAAGCAAGTTGTTAATTAGAAGATGTTTGTGCATAGTTAAGAATGTATGATTATGTGTCGTCATCCTTATCA
>NW_027989874.1:0-201 GCF_054177405.1 Leptonychotes weddellii
TCTTTTTTTTTTTTTTAAAGATTTTATTTATTTATTTGACAGAGAGAGACACAGCGAGAGAGGGAACACAAGCAGGGGGAGTGGGAGAGGGAGAAGCAGGCTCCCCGCAGAGCAGGGAGCCCGATGTGGGACTCGATCCCAGGACCCTGGGATCATGACCTGAGCCGAAGGCAGTCGCTCAACCGACTGAGCCACCCAGGC
>NW_027989875.1:0-201 GCF_054177405.1 Leptonychotes weddellii
TTTTTTTTTTTTTTTTTTTTAAAGATTTTATTTATTTATTTGAGAGAGAGAGAATGAGAGAGAGCACATGAGAGGGGGGAGGGTCAGAGGGAGAAGCAGACTCCCTGCCGAGCAGGGAGCCCGATGCGGGACTCGATCCCGGGACTCCAGGATCATGACCTGAGCCGAAGGCAGTCGCTTAACCAACTGAGCCACCCAGGC
>NW_027989876.1:0-201 GCF_054177405.1 Leptonychotes weddellii
TTTTTTTTTTTTTAAAGATTTTATTTATTTATTTGAGAGAGAGAATGAGAGACAGAGAGCATGAGAGGGAGGAGGGTCAGAGGGAGAAGCAGACTCCCTGCCGAGCAGGGAGCCCGATGCGGGACTCGATCCCGGGACTCCAGGATCATGACCTGAGCCGAAGGCAGTCGCTTAACCAACTGAGCCACCCAGGCGCCCCCA
>NW_027989877.1:0-1042 GCF_054177405.1 Leptonychotes weddellii
ACTACAGGCCTCTTTAAAGGTAAATGTCTTCGTGGGGGAGGTGGTGGTGTGGCTGGTCGTCCTGAGTGTCTGCTTTGTACTTCAAATCCATTTCTTCTGAGCCAGCAGTAGGCATTTACAGCAGGAACAGGGTCTGGCCTTCCCCTTGGGTGTGAGGTACAGATGCCTTCAGGTCAAAGAGGAGGTTTGGTTTAGTGCTTGGCTCCCCAGATTAGACTTACTGGGCCGGCGGAGACCTAAAGCCCGGGCACCCCATCCTGCGAATGAGAGTAGCCCCACTCAGTCCTGAGTCTCTGGTCCCTTTGTGAGACGCCGCCATTCAGGAGTCTCTGTCAACATGCCGACATAGTAGCAACAGGACAAAGGCCCTTCTTCAATCAAAAGTATTTTATCAATGATTTCATCCATGATATCAATGATTGCATGCTTATCAGTTCTTTAAATGACATGAATCTGGGTAAAATAGGAACTTGGTGTCTCCAGGGCATGTTTAACATTCCCTGTACTTTCCAGCTTCCTGCAGTGTCCCTTCCTGAAGCCTCCTTCATTCTGTTTGTCCCTCTCACTATTAACAGCAAGCGGGCCGACTTCATAGTGAAGAGGGGCGATTGCATTGGAGCTCCTTCCACTGCCCTGGTTAGCAGCTAGATCCCAAGACCTGACCTTTACTGTTCACCTGTGTATACCCACTGATCTTTGTCCCCCATTGTTCCTGGAGCTCTTCTTTCCAGTTTCTCTCTTAACTCAGATGAAAGACCCCATGGCTGTAAACCGAAACTATACTCCTCGAGCAGTCACTGCCCAGACTGCCCAGACCAGTTTGAGCTTAACCCCTGACTCCTGCCTGCGCAGATGGACCATGGAGTGACCCATGGAGTGACCGACAGTTACCTTCAACTCATTATAATGCTAAAATCTCTGCCCAGGATGGAGCACAACATATGTCTAGGCATGTTACCTTAGGGTTCATGTGTGACCTTATGCCCCCCTCTACATACGATGGCAGGGCTCCTCTTTCTAAATATTCATCCTAACCCTAAAT
>NW_027989878.1:0-201 GCF_054177405.1 Leptonychotes weddellii
TCTTTGTATGATAATTGATTTTTCCATTGTATCCTGGATATTTTTGGATATTATGCTAGGATAATTTTGATTTTATCCCAGGTATTTTGGGTATTATGCTAAGACTCTTGTTACTATTCAAATTTTCTATCTTTTTTTTTTATTCTTATGTTAATCCCCATACATTACATCATTAGTTCTAGATGAAGTGTTCCATGATAC
>NW_027989879.1:0-201 GCF_054177405.1 Leptonychotes weddellii
GGTGGCTCAGTTGGTTAAGCGACTGCCTTCGGCTCAGGTCATGATCCCAGGGTCCTGGGATCGAGTCCCACATCGGGCTCCCTGCTCTGCGGGGAGCCTGCTTCTCCCTCTCCCCCTCCCCCTGCTGGTGTTCCCTCTCTCGCTGTGTCTCTCTCTGTCAAATAAATAAATAAAATCTTTAAAAAAAAAAAAAAAAAAAAA
>NW_027989880.1:0-201 GCF_054177405.1 Leptonychotes weddellii
GGGGGCGCCTGGGTGGCTCAGTTGGTTAAGCGACTGCCTTCGGCTCAGGTCATGATCCTGGAGTCCCGGGATCGAGTCCCGCATCGGGCTCCCTGCTCAGCGGGGAGTCTGCTTCTCCCTCTGACCCTCCCCCCTCTCATGCTCTCTCTATCTCATTCTCTCTCTCAAATAAATAAATAAAATCTTTAAAAAAAAAAAAAA
>NW_027989881.1:0-201 GCF_054177405.1 Leptonychotes weddellii
TAGTTTTTTTTTATTCTTATGTTAATCCCCATACATTACATCATTAGTTTTAGATGAAGTGTTCCATGATTCATTGTTTGTGCATAACACCCAGTGCTCCATGCAGAATGTGCCCTCCTCAATACCCACCACCAGGCTAACCCATCCTCCCACCCCCCTCCCCTCTAGAACCCTCAGTTTGTTTTTCAGAGTCCATCGTCT
>NW_027989882.1:0-201 GCF_054177405.1 Leptonychotes weddellii
AATGGAGGTGTCCCAAGTCCAGATTTCAAGTTATATTACAAAGCTGTAGTAATTAAAACAGAATGGTACGGGCATAAAAATAGACACATAAATCAATGGAACAGAACAGAAAACCCAGAAATAAACTCACAATTACACTGTCAATCTTTGACAAAGGAGGGATGAATATACAATGGGAAAAAGACAGTCTCTTCAACAATA
>NW_027989883.1:0-201 GCF_054177405.1 Leptonychotes weddellii
TTATTTTTTTTTAAAGATTTTATTTATTTATTTGAGACAGAGAGAATGAGAGAGACAGAGAGCACATGAGAGGGGGGAGGGTCAGAGGGAGAAGCAGGCTCCCTGCCGAGCAGGGAGCCCGATGCGGGACTCGATCCCAGGACTCCAGGATCATGACCTGAGCCGAAGGCAGTCGCTTAACCAACTGAGCCACCCAGGCAC
>NW_027989884.1:0-201 GCF_054177405.1 Leptonychotes weddellii
TTTTTATTTATTTATTTATTTTTATTCTTATGTTAATCCCCATACATTACATCATTAGTTCTAGATGAAGTGTTCCATGATTCATTGTTCGTGCACAACACCCAGTGCTCCATGCAGAACGTGCCCTCCTCAATACCCACCACCAGGCCAACCCATCCTCCCACCCCCCTCCCCTCTAGAACCCTCAGTTTGTTTTTCAGA
>NW_027989885.1:0-201 GCF_054177405.1 Leptonychotes weddellii
GGTCAAGTTACTTAACTTTAACTTGTCCATCTGGAGAACTATGATAACAGAATCAAATTCACAGAGTTGTTGGAAGGATTAATTGAACTGACAGTAAGTACATAATGGTGACTGTTATCACCATTAATTAATGGTGACTATTATTATTATTATTTATGCAGTTTTCCAATCATTACATTCAACCATAATTAGCAGTGGTAG
>NW_027989886.1:0-201 GCF_054177405.1 Leptonychotes weddellii
AAGTGGCCAGGCTCAGACTCAAGCTCCATCTGTGTATGACTCAGGTGCAGGATTGCAGAAGGAGCACGGGGACCCGGATGGTGGCATCCACTATGCAGAGCTGAGCCAGCAGGAGGCTGGAGACAACAGGGACAAGGTGAGGCTGGGAGAGGAGGCAGCCTGGGTTCTCCCAAGTCCCTCTGTGCCTGGGTGTGTGCCTCT
>NW_027989887.1:0-201 GCF_054177405.1 Leptonychotes weddellii
TTTTTTATTCTTATGTTAATTCCCATACATTACATCATTAGTTCTAGATAAAGTGTTCCATGATTCATTGTTCGTGCACAACACCCAGTGCTCCATGCAGAACGTGCCCTCCTCAATACCCACCACCAGGCCAACCCATCCTCCCACCCCCCTCCCCTCTAGAACCCTCAGTTTGTTTTTCAGAGTCCATCGTCTCTCATG
>NW_027989888.1:0-1042 GCF_054177405.1 Leptonychotes weddellii
TTTTTTGTGTAGATTAAATGAAGATGGATTAAATGAATAGATTAAGTGAAATACTTCTTGTAAAGTACTTGAAACAATGTAAGTGTTCAATATCGACATTCCCTTTATTATATTTATATATATGTGTGTGTGTGTATGTATATATATATATATACACATATATATATTGCAAATAATTTCTCAGTGGTTCTCTTGCAAATAATGTCTCAAAGTGATTGTCAAAGTAAAGTTTCAAAATATTTCTTAAAAATTAGTTTTACTCTAGTAGCTGTGATAACTGTAAAGCATGTCCTGTGCTATCTCCCTTTGAATATGTAACACTTCCTAAAATGCTCCTATTTCATCCAATTATATGTGTCATGTGTAACAATTCTTCCTGTTCTTTTTTTTTTCCTATGAAGGTATCAAGAAATTGAAAGTAGAAATCAGCATTAGCTTTTGTCCTTGATGCTACATTACCTAGTAAAAGGCTTTGTAGATAACGTGTGTGTTTATAGCAGAACACCCAGCCTCATCTTACAACAGTATTTTTACCTTAAGAAAAAGTATTTTAAGGCATTTTCATAATTATCCTTTATTTAATTCTGCATTAATACAATCTGCAAATGCTAGTAAATTTCACTTTTTGAATTTTAAATATTAACCCTTTTGCTGTGTTATCACAAAGATCTCTTTTGTCTTACATTGGTTTAAATTCTAGTAACTAAAGGAATCATTTACCATTGTATACTTTTATTTTTCAATGTTCTTCTAAATCCAAAAATCTACCACTAAAACTTATTTAGTGCCTGTCACATAGTGTTGAAAACATTGCACTATTCCACAGTTTTCTGAAGTTATAATTTATATGTTCAATGACTGTGTAATCTAACTTTTCTTTTTTTCCTTAGTTCTAACTCTTTACATTATGTGCCATTGGTCTTAACACTAAAAACAGTTTTGTATTTCATATTTTCTAAAAATGTCTATTTTATTTCCTTCAGGACCATTTTTATGGCCTAGACTTACTCATTATTTCAGTCATCCCCTGGATATATTAAAA
>NW_027989889.1:0-201 GCF_054177405.1 Leptonychotes weddellii
CTCCAGGGAGTGGTAGATGACTTCCACTAGGAGAAGTAGTAGGAAGTATGGATATAATGTGAGACTCAAGTCCGTGAATGAGGAGCAAGAAATTCACCACCTCATCTTCAGTCCCAACTGGTATGGGAGACAAATAGCTATTACCTGAGAATGCCATATGGAAATTGGGGTTTCAGGAGTGTCCCGGGTTTCAGTTAGCAC
>NW_027989890.1:0-201 GCF_054177405.1 Leptonychotes weddellii
TTTTTATTTATTTATTTATTTATTTTTTATTCTTATGTTAATCCCCATACATTACATCATTAGTTCTAGATGAAGTGTTCCATGATTCATTGTTCGTGCACAACACCCAGTGCTCCATGCAGAACGTGCCCTCCTCAATACCCACCACCAGGCCAACCCATCCTCCCACCCCCCTCCCCTCTAGAACCCTCAGTTTGTTTT
>NW_027989891.1:0-201 GCF_054177405.1 Leptonychotes weddellii
GGGGCGCCTGGGTGGCTCAGTCGTTAAGCGTCTGCCTTCGGCTCAGGTCATGATCCCAGCGTCGGGTTCGAGCCCCACATCGGGCTCCCTGCTCCACGGGAAGCCTGCTTCACCCTCTCCCACTCCCCCTGCTTGTGTTCCCTCTCTCGCTGTGTCTCTCTCTGTCAAATAAATAAATAAAATCTTTAAAAAAAAAAAAAA
>NW_027989892.1:0-201 GCF_054177405.1 Leptonychotes weddellii
ATGTCTAAGTACCAGTTGGCCTACCTTGAGGGAAACTGGTCACATCTTTGCCAGGTGGTGAGGGATGCTGCTCTAACCAAGAGGAACAGAGTCTGGGGTTCAGCCTGTCAGGTTAAGCCCATGTCCCATTTTATTATCCTTCTTGGGAGGGTGCAAACTTCTGTCCCTACGTTTTCACCAAAGTGGTCTTCTAGTTGCATC
>NW_027989893.1:0-201 GCF_054177405.1 Leptonychotes weddellii
TATTTTTTTTTAAAGATTTTATTTATTTATTTGAGAGAGAGAGAATGAGAGACAGAGAGCATGAGAGGGAGGAGGGTCAGAGGGAGAAGCAGACTCCCCGCCGAGCAGGGAGCCCGATGCGGGACTCGATCCCGGGACTCCAGGATCATGACCTGAGCCGAAGGCAGTCGCTTAACCAACTGAGCCACCCAGGCGCCCCAA
>NW_027989894.1:0-201 GCF_054177405.1 Leptonychotes weddellii
TCGGGCGCCTGGGTGGCTCAGTTGGTTAAGCGACTGCCTTCGGCTCAGGTCATGATCCTGGAGTCCTGGGATCGAGTCCCGCATCGGGCTCCCTGCTCGGCAGGGAGTCTGCTTCTCCCTCTGACCCTCCTCCCTCTCATGCTCTCTGTCTCTCATTCTCTCTCTCTCAAATAAATAAATAAAATCTTTAAAAAAAAAAAA
>NW_027989895.1:0-201 GCF_054177405.1 Leptonychotes weddellii
TTTTTTTTTTTTTTAAAGATTTTATTTATTTATTCGACAGAGACAGAGACAGCGAGAGCAGGAACACAGCAGGGAGAGTGGGAGGGCGAGAAGCAGGCTTCCTGCTGAGCAGGGAGCCCGATGTGGGACTCGATCCCAGGACCCTGGGATCATGACCTGAGCCGAAGGCAGACGCTTAACGACTGAGCCACCCAGGCACCC
>NW_027989896.1:0-201 GCF_054177405.1 Leptonychotes weddellii
TTTTTTTTTTTTAAAGATTTTTTATTTATTTATTTGAGACAGAGAGAATGAGATACAGAAAGCATGAGAGGGAGGAGGGTCAGAGGGAGAAGCAGACTCCCTGCCGAGCAGGGAGCCCGATGCGGGACTCGATCCCGGGACTCCAGGATCATGACCTGAGCCGAAGGCAGTCGCTTAACCAACTGAGCCACCCAGGCGCCC
>NW_027989897.1:0-201 GCF_054177405.1 Leptonychotes weddellii
TGGGCAGGTGCAGTCGTGTGTCCAGTCCGATCAGGAGGAGGATGAGCCCGTTGCCCAGCAGGGTCAGCAGATAGGCGGCCCCAAACAGGACAGAGAGTCCAGCCTGGGTCTGCCTGTCACTGGAGAGCCCCAGGAGGACAAACTCACTTTCCCAGGTCAGGTTGTCCCTCCTCATGGAGCAGGTGGGTCAGGCTGCCAGCA
>NW_027989898.1:0-201 GCF_054177405.1 Leptonychotes weddellii
TTTTTTTTTTAAAGATTTTATTTATTTATTTGAGACAGAGAGAATGAGAGACAGAGAGCATGAGAGGGAGGAGGGTCAGAGGGAGAAGCAGACTCCCTGCCGAGCAGGGAGCCCGATGCGGGACTCGATCCCGGGACTCCAGGATCATGACCTGAGCCGAAGGCAGTCGCTTAACCAACTGAGCCACCCAGGCGCCCAAGA
>NW_027989899.1:0-1042 GCF_054177405.1 Leptonychotes weddellii
CTAATGATGTAATGTATGGGGATTAACATAAGAATAAAAAAAAATTAAATAAAAAAAAAGAAATTATGTTTTTTATATGAATATCACTCAATGTTTATTTATTTGATGTCTATTTATTTATTTATTTTAAAAGATTTTATTTATTTATTTGAGAGAGAGATAGAGAGTGAGAGCACAAGCAGGGGGCCCAGCAGAAGGAGAGGGAGAAGCAGACTCCCCATTGAGCAGGGAACCCCACTCTGGGCTCCATCCCAGGACCCTGAGATCACGACCTGAGCCGCAGGCAGATGCTTGACCAACTGAGCCACCCAGGTGCCCCTAATGTGTATTTATTAAATACAATTGCATGTACTCGTTGATGCAAATATAACCGTGAACAGGCAAATCCCCTACCCTTTAGGAATCCACATTCACATTTTGTTTATTTGTGTGGGAACGGGGTGGGGTGATATGGACATATAATGCACAAGTAAAAAATAAGTAAGATATTTCAGATTGTAATAAGTGCTATGACAGCAAACAGATTTGGCACAGAGAGTGATGAGAGGGATGGTAGTTCTTTAGAAGGGGTAATAAGGAAGTCCCCTCTGAAGAGGTGGCCTTTGACCTCTGACATGTCACTGCGTAGGTGTACAGTATGTGTGGTACCTATATAAGCCTTTAGAGACTGTAGTCGATCATATTGTAGTGAATCGGCCAGTGATAAGCTCGATGGGCCAGGGAACTGAAGCAGGGTATTTTATTTGAGGAATTAAGGGCTAAGCCAGTCATTTCTTTACTCTTGCTTTTGGTTTTATGCATATTTTATAAGTGTATAGAGAATTATTAAATGACCGTGTTTTAAATATGAAAATTTTGTAACCATTTTTCTTTTCTTTTTCTTTTTTTTAACATATATTGATTATATCTTTTCACATGGAGAATTTGGTGGCCAAATGTTATACCTGTACATAGAGACTTATGATTTTTTTTATTACTTTTTTTTTTTTAAGTAGGCTCTGTGCCCAGCGTGGAGCCCACCTTGGGGCTTGAACTCACAACC
>NW_027989900.1:0-201 GCF_054177405.1 Leptonychotes weddellii
CTGGGTGGCTCAGATGGTTAAGCGTCTGCCTTCGGCTCAGGTCATGATCCCAGGGTCCTGGGATCGAGTCCCACATCGGGCTCCCTGCTCGGCAGGAAGCCTGCTTCTCGCTCTCCCACTCCCCCTGCTTGTGTTCCTGCTCTCACTATCTCTCTCTCTGTCAAATAAATAAATAAAATCTTTAAAAAAAAAAAAAAAAAA
>NW_027989901.1:0-201 GCF_054177405.1 Leptonychotes weddellii
GAGCCCGGGCTTTGCTCCTGGAGCGAGCTCGGTTGGAACGTGAGTTCTGCCGCGCCCACGCTGACCCGGCGTGTAAGCTCCCTAGGGCTCAACTTCTGGACGGGTAAACCGGGTGTAGTCTCAGTACAAGTCCGAGGCCTTGCTGTGCGTTGTACACGCTGCCACCCGTCCCTAAGATGCCCGGCCCAATGTAGGTGCCCG
>NW_027989902.1:0-201 GCF_054177405.1 Leptonychotes weddellii
TCTTTTTTTTTTTTAAAGATTTTATTTATTTATTTATTAGAGAGCGAGCGAGAGAGAAACAGCATGAGAGGGGGGAAGGTCAGAGGGAGAAACAGGCTCCCCGCCGAGCCGGGAACCCGATGTGGGGCTCGATCCCAGGACTCCGGGATCATGACCTGAGCCGAAGGCAGTCGCTCAACCGACTGAGCCACCCAGGCGCCC
>NW_027989903.1:0-201 GCF_054177405.1 Leptonychotes weddellii
TTAAGGGGGGCGGAGCAAGATGGCGGAGGAGTAGGAGACCTGGATTTCGTCTCCTCTCAGGAATTCAGCTGGATAGGGATCAAACCATTCTGAACACCTACAAACTCAACAGGAGATCGAAGAAAGGAATAGCAACAACTCTCTGAACAGAAAAGCGACCACTTTCTGGAAGGTAGGACGTGCGGAGAAGTGAATCCGAGG
>NW_027989904.1:0-201 GCF_054177405.1 Leptonychotes weddellii
ATATTTGCTGGGTTTTTTTTTTTATGCATGCTCATTTCTTAAAAGGAGAAGCTGCATGCAGCATCAGGGAAATCCAAATCAAAACCTCAATGAGATACCACCTCACACCAGTCAGAATGGCTAAAATTTACAAGTCAGGAAACGACAGATGTTGGCGGGGATGCGGAGAAAGGGGAACCCTCCTACACTGTTGGTGGGAAT
>NW_027989905.1:0-201 GCF_054177405.1 Leptonychotes weddellii
CGCCTGGGTGGCTCAGTTGGTTAAGCGACTGCCTTCGGCTCAGGTCATGATCCTGGAGTCCCTGGATCGAGTCCCGCATCGGGCTCTCTGCTCGGCAGGGAGCCTGCTTCTCCCTCTGACCCTCCCCCCTCTCATGTGCTCTCTGTCTCTCTCATTCTCTCTGTCTCAAATAAATAAATAAAATCTTTAAAAAAAAAAATA
>NW_027989906.1:0-201 GCF_054177405.1 Leptonychotes weddellii
TCTCATTAAGTCACTTACGGGCCTGGATTCCCTCCACTGACTCATTCAGGGAACGAGGATCCCTCTGTTTTGTAGGTTTGCTATCTTCTAACTCTGGATCATTTGCCCCCAGCTGGTTGATGAGCATAGAGAGAGAGGAAGAATCATACTAGAGGTTTTAGAGGTTAGCCTGGAAGTTCTGTTGCTTGAACTTAGTCTTAA
>NW_027989907.1:0-201 GCF_054177405.1 Leptonychotes weddellii
TTGGGCGCCTGGGTGGCTCAGTTGGTTAAGCGACTGCCTTCGGCTCAGGTCATGATCCTGGAGTCCCGGGATCGAGTCCCGCATCGGGCTCCCTGCTCGGCAGGGAGTCTGCTTCTCCCTCTGACCCTCCTCCCTCTCATGCTCTCTGTCTCTCATTCTCTCTCTCTCAAATAAATAAATAAAATCTTTAAAAAAAAATAA
>NW_027989908.1:0-201 GCF_054177405.1 Leptonychotes weddellii
GATTTGCTCCATCTAAAATGAAAAAGAAAGAAAGAAAAACGTAACTGTTGGTGAGGATGTGGAGAAATGGAACCCTTTGGCACTACTGATGGGAATGTAAATTGGTGCATTCCTTATGCAAAGTATAGTGGTCCTTCAAAAAATTAAGAATAGAATTACCATATCAGTATCTCAAAGATATCTGCACTCCCACATACATAG
>NW_027989909.1:0-201 GCF_054177405.1 Leptonychotes weddellii
GTATAGAATTCATTGCTGACATCGGAAATCAGATTTCATCTCCAAGGTTGGCCAGAGCTTAGTCACCACTGTTAGCTTTAAAAAGGCTCACACTCCCCTGCCCTTCTGTTTCTGCCATCCTCCTGGCCTCTGGACATTTCAGTTTGTAACTCTTGATATTAGTTTTGGGAAAGATCAAATAACAAATATTATTAAAGGAGG
>NW_027989910.1:0-1042 GCF_054177405.1 Leptonychotes weddellii
GCATCCTTAGGGTTGTATAAAGATCCGGGAGCAGGGGGGTGGAGGGCAAAAGAAATATCACTCCATGTTGCCACAAATAGACTGTGATGTCTGTCCTTAAATCCCTTTGTTCAGCTCTGCCTGTTTTCTCAAAATAAGTGCGTGCGCTTGGAATGAAGTTTCAAGACTACAGTTTGAAGCTTTCTGAAGAAAGATTACCCCACTCTGCACTTGGACTACACAGCCTGGAAGAGCAGAGTGGCGGTCCTCATACCCACACCCTTGGTCACTTTTGGTCACCTGTCACTGTTTGTCAGTGGACCATAGGGCACTGTTCCTCAGCTCTCCCATTGACTGCAAAGTATGTAATGGGTCCTAAAAGAGCTACATGGTTCTGTAATACCAAACCTTCCCAGGATTCCTGGATATTTCTGAATATTTTACAGTTCATCTTGAGTGGACCAGGAGACTGAAGAGAGTCAGTGTTGACAGCTCTTACTGACCCTGAGGAGACAGGAATGGAGGACAGAATTGTGTGTTCTTGTGGGGTCCTTTTGGCTTTATCAGGACAGTTCTATGAAAAAATATGGCTGCCCCCAATCACTAGGGGGACTGATGGGCCAGTAGGCAACCAAGAAAGACCCCATGTTTCCTGTCTTGGCCCCAAACAACACACACAGGGACATGTGTCTACCTCAGGGTCAGCATTCCCAGCTCTGCATCTGCTGGAGCCTCTGGTCTGACTCTGAAGAGCAGGGGTCTGAACATAGGGGAATGTGTTTCTCTCTGGGGGCCGAAGAGCTCATCTTTGGCAAGAGGAAATACACTGTACACATTAAGTTGAAACACTTTTGACAAAATGGGTTATAGCCAATTTGCCTCTAGTCTAATGATGTCATTTGATATCAAAGACAAAAGTCTGCCCCCCAAAACACCAACATTTACAAAGACAGTTGCCAACCTAGCTGGTCATAAATATCCCCCATAGATGTAATAATGGTTCATACCCTCCACCATTGTGAGATTCATCTGTCCATTTGTGAGGTCTGGTTGTAAGACTTCT
>NW_027989911.1:0-201 GCF_054177405.1 Leptonychotes weddellii
TCTTTTTTTTTTTTTAAAGATTTTATTTATTTATTTGAGAGAGAGAATGAGACAGAGAGAGAGAGCATGAGAGGGGGGAGGATCAGAGGGAGAAGCAGACCCCCTGCTGAGCAAGGAGCCCGATATGGGACTCGATCCCGGGACTCCAGGATCATGACCTGAGCCGAAGGCAGTTGCTTAACCAACTGAGCCACCCAGGCG
>NW_027989912.1:0-201 GCF_054177405.1 Leptonychotes weddellii
TTTTTTTTTTTTTAAAGATTATTTATTTATTTATTTGAGAGAGAGAGAATGAGATGAGAACACATGAGAGGGGATAGGGTCAGAGGGCAAAGCAGACTCCCTGCCGAGCAGGGAGCCCGATGCGGGACTCGATCCAGGGACTCCAGGATCATGACCTGAGCTGAAGGCAGTCGCTTAACCAACTGAGCCACCCAGGCGCCC
>NW_027989913.1:0-201 GCF_054177405.1 Leptonychotes weddellii
TTGGGCGCCTGGGTGGCTCAGTTGGTTAAGCGACTGCCTTCGGCTCAGGTCATGATCCTGGAGTCCCGGGATCGAGTCCCGCATCGGGCTCCCTGCTCGGCAGGGAGCCTGCTTCTCCCTCTGACCCTCCCCCCTCTCATGTGCTCTCTGTCTCTCTCATTCTCTCTGTCTCAAATAAATAAATAAAATCTTTAAAAAAAA
>NW_027989914.1:0-201 GCF_054177405.1 Leptonychotes weddellii
CACTCTGCTGAAATATGTAAACGTTACCCTGTCTCCCAGGCAGCCGGGCGATGCAGAGAATCATAACAGAAATCGGAGGAAGGACTGCAAGCTTGCCTTAAAGAGACAGGAGGTTACGTGCTGCGAGGAAGCCAGACAAGAAGAATGCAATTTCACACAAGCAAGAAGCTTCTCGGGATGCGGGGATGTCTTTCCTCCCGC
>NW_027989915.1:0-201 GCF_054177405.1 Leptonychotes weddellii
CTCTCATGGTTCGTCTACCCCTCCGATTTCCCCCGCTTCATTCTTCCCCTCCCGCTACCTTCTTCTTCTTCTTTTTTTTTTTCTTAACATATATTGCATTATTTGTTTCAGAGGTACAGATCTGAGATTCAACAGTCTTGCACAATTCACAGCGCTTACCAGAGCACATACCCTCCCCAGTGTCTATCACCCAGTCACCCC
>NW_027989916.1:0-201 GCF_054177405.1 Leptonychotes weddellii
TTTTTTTTTTTTTTAAAGATTTTTTATTTATTTATTTGAGAGAGAGAGAATGAGAGAGAGCGAGTACGTGAGAGGGGGGAGGGGCAGAGGGAGAAGCAGACTCCCCGCCGTGCAGGGAGCCCGATGCGGGACTCGATCCTGGGACTCCAGGATCATGACCTGAGCCGAAGGCAGTCGCTTAACCAACTGAGCCACCCAGGC
>NW_027989917.1:0-201 GCF_054177405.1 Leptonychotes weddellii
AGGATGATTTCAGGAGTCACCTTATAAAATAGTGTATTAAAGAGTGTAGGATCCGATGTGATAACTCCAAACTTTATTACAGTAATAATTTCAAAATAATCCTGCAAAGAATATGAGAGGAATATTCTTGAAGTAAACACTTTCCTATTTAATTTTTTAGTATATATACTTATATATCTCTTCTCATGATCAAATTTATCC
>NW_027989918.1:0-201 GCF_054177405.1 Leptonychotes weddellii
CCTACGATCCAGCAATTGCACTACTGGGTATTTACCCCAAAGATACAAAAGTAGGGATCCGAAGGGGTACGTGCACCCCGATGTTTATAGCAGCAATGTCCACAATAGCCAAACTGTGGAAAGAGCCAAGATGTCCATCGACAGATGACTGGATAAAGAAGATGTGGTATATATATACAATGGAATATTATGCAGCCATCA
>NW_027989919.1:0-201 GCF_054177405.1 Leptonychotes weddellii
TTTTTTTTTTTTAAAGATTTTATTTATTTTTTGACAGAGACAGACACAGCGAGAGAGGGAACACAAGCAGGGGGAGTGGGAGAGGGAGAAGCAGGCTTCCCGCAGAGCAGGGAGCCCGATGCGGGGCTCGATCCCAGGACCCTGGGATCATGACCTGAGCCGAAGGCAGACGCTTAACGACTGAGCCACCCAGGCACCCCT
>NW_027989920.1:0-201 GCF_054177405.1 Leptonychotes weddellii
TAATTTTTTTTTATTCTTATGTTAATCCCCATACATTACATCATTAGTTTTAGATGAAGTGTTCCATGATTCATTGTTTGTGCATAACACCCAGTGCTCCATGCAGAATGTGCCCTCCTCAATACCCACCACCAGGCTAACCCATCCTCCCACCCCCCTCCCCTCTAGAACCCTCAGTTTGTTTTTCAGAGTCCATCGTCT
>NW_027989921.1:0-1042 GCF_054177405.1 Leptonychotes weddellii
TCCTCCCTAGACCTCCTTGTCCCCTGCCACACGTATTCCTTCCACGCCCTTCACAAGTAAGCCCAAACCATTCACCACTGCCTGCAAGTCCACGTATCTACTTACCTTGAACCTCTTCTCGCTCAATACAAAGGGATCACGAGGTCCAGTGCCCAGGGGAGGATTTCTTTCTCATCACTGGCTCTCAGGGCCACGTCTGGTTCCATCTGTAGAGCTGGTAGCTCACTTCAATGTAGCGCGTTGACTCATCCTTGAACCAGACCCCTTTTTCTTCTCGGTCAATTAGCTGTAGGTGCGAGGTGAGGGCAGGTGTCCCAGGTGTCCCTACCCCAGAATTTTATATCTTCAACATTCAAATTACTTTGTATCTTTGGACTCACAGGGAGATCCAGGAAGCAGGAGGCAACATATCCAAGTTAAAAATCAGAAAGAAATTTGGAGGATAAGACTCAACAGCAACAAAACAATTTTGGTATTATGCCGTTTAACCGACAAAAAATAAAAACAAATTTCAAAGCATATCTTAAAAACAGGAGAGGAATTGGGGCGCCTGGGTGGCTCAGTCTGTTAAGCGTCAGACTTCAGCTCAGGTCAGGTTCCTGGGGTCCTGGGATCGAGCCCTGCATCGGGCTCCCCACTCTGTGGGGAGCCTGCTTCTCCCTCTTCTTCTGCTGCTCCCCCTGCTTGTGCTCTCTCTCTGTCAAATAAATAAATAAAATCTTAAAAAAAAAAAAAGAAAACAGGAGAAGAAAGACCTGAAAATTTCCCCGTGTATTATAGCTGGGAAGTGGAAATTAATTTATCATAATTATTATTATCAACTGCATATGTATACACTTTATTGGTATTTCCTTAACTGGTTGCTGTTTCTTATCTAATACTTATTACTTATTTTGTGGAGATAAGACTACTGGGGGCACCTGGGTGGCTCAGTCAGTTAAGTGACCGACTCTTGGCTTCGGCTCAGGTCATGATTTCAGGATTGTGAGATCGAGCCCCGCCTCAAGCTCCAAACTGGGCATGGAGCCTGCTTAATATTCTC
>NW_027989922.1:0-201 GCF_054177405.1 Leptonychotes weddellii
TTTTTTTTTTTTTTAAGATTTTTTATTTATTTATTTGAGAGAGAGAGAATGAGAGACAGAGAGCATGAGAGGGAGGAGGGTCAGAGGGAGAAGCAGACTCCCTGCCGAGCAGGGAGCCCGATGCGGGACTCGATCCCGGGACTCCAGGATCATGACCTGAGCCGAAGGCAGTCGCTTAACCAACTGAGCCACCCAGGCGCC
>NW_027989923.1:0-201 GCF_054177405.1 Leptonychotes weddellii
ATATTTGCTGGGTTTTTTTTTTTATGCATGCTCATTTCTTAAAAGGAGAAGCTGCATGCAGCATCAGGGAAATCCAAATCAAAACCTCAATGAGATACCACCTCACACCAGTCAGAATGGCTAAAATTTACAAGTCAGGAAACGACAGATGTTGGCGGGGATGCGGAGAAAGGGGAACCCTCCTACACTGTTGGTGGGACT
>NW_027989924.1:0-201 GCF_054177405.1 Leptonychotes weddellii
GCGCCTGGGTGGCTCAGTTGGTTAAGCGACTGCCTTCGGCTCAGGTCATGATCCTGGAGTCCCGGATCGAGTCCCGCATCGGGCTCCCTGCTCTGCAGGGAGTCTGCTCCTCCCTCTGACCCTCCCCCCTCTCATGTGCTCTCTGTCTCTCTCATTCTCTCTGTCTCAGATAAATAAATAAAATCTTTAAAAAAAAAAAAA
>NW_027989925.1:0-201 GCF_054177405.1 Leptonychotes weddellii
TCTTACTTTTATTGTTTTCTAATTTAATACCCTCCTGGTCAGAGCATGTGTTTTGTAAGAATTTAATTATTTGATGTTTAGTGCTACTAATTTTATGGTCCAGCATCTGGTCTGTTTTGGGGAAGGTTCCATGTGTTCTTGAAAATAATTTGTTTCTATAATTATTGGGTAAAATATTCTTTTTTTTTTTTTTTTTTTTTA
>NW_027989926.1:0-201 GCF_054177405.1 Leptonychotes weddellii
TATTTTTTTTTAAAGATTTTATTTATTTATTTGAGAGAGAGAGAATGAGAGACAGAGAGCATGAGAGGGAGGAGGGTCAGAGGGAGAAGCAGACTCCCTGCCGAGCAGGGAGCCCGATGCGGGACTCGATCCCGGGACTCCAGGATCATGACCTGAGCCGAAGGCAGTCGCTTAACCAACTGAGCCACCCAGGCGCCCCAA
>NW_027989927.1:0-201 GCF_054177405.1 Leptonychotes weddellii
CCCCGGATTTCAGCTCTCAAAAACTCTGGAGGAACTCTCCAAATCCCAATCCAAACCCTTTGGGAGGCTCCAAAGGGCCCAGGAGTTCTGTGAGTATTCTATAGCACAATCTCTCATTTCCAGCATGGACAAGGACTTCTGGCTTTAGCTAAATGCTTGTTCTTTGCACTGAATCTTCTGGCTGTTTCTTCACTTCTGCCC
>NW_027989928.1:0-201 GCF_054177405.1 Leptonychotes weddellii
GGACTCCAGGATCATGACCTGAGCCGAAGGCAGTCGCTTAACCAACTGAGCCACCCAGGCGCCCGATCTTTTTACGATCGTGCACGTTTGGGAGGCCTGGCCCAAGCCCAGTCAGTATTGCTTATTCCTCTATAATGGTTGTGGGTGAATTTTCTCATAATGTGCTTGGTTTGCCTCTGAGCAGAGAAGCCAGTTAAAAGC
>NW_027989929.1:0-201 GCF_054177405.1 Leptonychotes weddellii
TTTTTTTTTTTTAAAGATTTTTTATTTATTTATCTGAGAGAGAGAATGGGAGACAGAGAGCATGAGAGGGGGAGGATCAGAGGGAGAAGCAGACTCCCCGCTGAGCAGGGAGCCCGATGCGGGACTCGATCCCGGGACTCCAGGATCATGACCTGAGCCGAAGGCAGTCGCTTAACCAACTGAGCCACCCAGGCGCCCCTA
>NW_027989930.1:0-201 GCF_054177405.1 Leptonychotes weddellii
GGCGCCTGGGTGGCTCAGGCGTTAAGCGTCTGCCTTCGGCTCAGGTCGTGATCCCAGGGTCCTGGGATCGAGCCCCGCATCGGGTTCCCTGCTCGGCGGGAGGCCTGCTTCTCCCTCTCCCTCTCCCCCCGCTTGTGTTCCCTCTCTCGCTGTATCTCTCTCTGTCAAATAAATAAATAAAATCTTTAAAAAAAAAAAAAA
>NW_027989931.1:0-201 GCF_054177405.1 Leptonychotes weddellii
TCTCTGTCAAATAAATAAAGTCTTTTAAAAAAAAGAATAAGAAAATAGTGCATTTTTCAAAGTTGAAACTTTATTTTTTACAATTATCTAATTACTCGGGCACCTGGGTGGCTCAGTCGGTTAAAGGTCTGCCTTTGGCTCAGGTCATGATCCCAGGGTCCTGGGATTGAGTCCCACATACGCTTCTCCCTTTCCTCCCCA
>NW_027989932.1:0-1042 GCF_054177405.1 Leptonychotes weddellii
CATATTGCTTAGTAAAGGAACTGAGTCTAGAAAGACAATGTATGGTTCCAACTATAGAACATTCTGGAAAAAGCAAAATTATGGAGATAGTAAAAAGATAAGTGGTTGACAAGGATTCAAGGGGTAGTGGAAGATGATTAGGTAAAGCACAGGAAATTTTTTAATATGGTGAAGCTATTCTGTACAATTTTATAATGGTGTTTACATGACACCATGCATTTGGACAAAACCCATAGAACTTTACAAAACAATGAAAAAACCTTAATTTATGTAATTAAAAAAATTCATTTAAGAGTTTGGAGGATCCAGAATAGAGTGAAGACCTGAGTCAAAATTTCTGAAATAACCACATTTAAGAGAGTAGAGAGAAAGATGATGCTTTGACAAGTGGAATTTATAAGACTAAGGTCAGAAAGAACTAAACATAAGTACTATACTCTAGTTGATAAAGTTATTTCCCACAAGAGTACAGGATAACAATTCTGAAAACTACTTGCACCTATATTGAAATAGAAATAACTAATTTATTGGATGGCAGATAGTGAGAGCTGGGTGTCTCACTGTTGGGAGTATCAGGGAAGTTACAGATAAACTGGAATATGAAGCCATATAGTAACTGGTTAGAGATAGATATCTCACTATGAACTTATATTTAGCTAAGTATAGATACCCAATGGTTACATATGGTAATATATATCATTACCTATATATGCACATATATCTTATTATATATATTATACCCCCCACACACATACACAGACTAGTATACACTTTTGTTCTGTTAGCTGAGAGGACCTAGAATCAATGACATCCTGATAGCAATGAAAACACTTAGCGCCCAGATCTTGGTTTCTCGTATTATTTCCAATTCTATTTTCCAATGAAAGGAACTCAGCCTCCTTGGATAAATGGCTATTTCTACGACTGGGGAAGAAAATATACAAAATGAGCTTGGCACTCTGGCAGACCAGAAAATAAATGCTTAAATAAACACAAAGATGGAGATATGCCAAACAGATATAGGGGTCAACTGAAAGATCCC
>NW_027989933.1:0-201 GCF_054177405.1 Leptonychotes weddellii
TATAGCTGATATCCAAAAATTATTTGCTGATCCAGAATATGACACCTCAAAATATGCCACTTTGGCATAAGGATTATTATTTTTTTAAATTTTTTTTATTCTTATGTTAATCCCCATACATTACATCATTAGTTTTAGATGTAGTGTTCCATGATTCATTGTTTGTGCCTAACACCCAGTGCTCCATGCAGAACGTGCCGT
>NW_027989934.1:0-201 GCF_054177405.1 Leptonychotes weddellii
GCCTGAGAGGCCGAGAAACAGACCCCTCCCCCAGAAGACAGACTGGAGGAACAGGTGAATGACAAGCTTATTTCCCACATGACTGTAAAATGCCAGTGCCAGGGGAAAATAATATATTGAGCTCCATGTGTTCCCTCATGACTCATTTATACTTCAGGCTAAAATTTTACATTTCCTTTTTGTTTCTTTTTTTTTTTTTTT
>NW_027989935.1:0-201 GCF_054177405.1 Leptonychotes weddellii
TTTTTTTTTTTTTTTTTTTTAAAGATTTTATTTATTTATTTGAGAGAGAGAATGAGATAGAGAGAGCATGAGAGGGGGGAGGGTCAGAGGGAGAAGCAGACTCCCCGCCGAGCAGGGAGCCCGATGCGGGACTCGATGCGGGACTCGATCCCGGGACTCCAGGATCATGACCTGAGCCGAAGGCAGTCGCTTAACCAACTG
>NW_027989936.1:0-201 GCF_054177405.1 Leptonychotes weddellii
TACTACCGTATCACCGTGGACATCTCCCTTTATGCCTGCTAATATCAGTGAATAACTTGTGTACTTGGGTGTTTCTGTGCCGGGTGCACAGATAACTTAGAAACTGTCCTATTCTCTTGTTGGATTGATCCCTTTATCACTAGGTAATGCCTTTCTAAGTCTCTGGTTACAGATTTTAAGTCTATTTTTTCTGACAGAAAG
>NW_027989937.1:0-201 GCF_054177405.1 Leptonychotes weddellii
TTTTTTAAAGATTTTATTTATTTATTTGAGACAGAGAGAATGAGAGAGACAGAGAGCACATGAGAGGGGGGAGGGTCAGAGGGAGAAGCAGGCTCCCTGCCGAGCAGGGAGCCCGATGCGGGACTCGATCCCGGGACTCCAGGATCATGACCTGAGCCGAAGGCAGTCGCTTAACCAACTGAGCCACCCAGGCGCCCCAAA
>NW_027989938.1:0-201 GCF_054177405.1 Leptonychotes weddellii
GTGGACTTTACCCTCTGGCTTCCTTCTCCCAATAGAAAAGATCTGCCTTATTATATATGAACTTCCAGCACACTTTCAGGTGACACATACACGTGAACTGATTAGGGTCACGTGGCACCATATACCACGTTACACCTCAACATCGACAGAGAAGTCCTGGGGCAGAAGGCAAGAGGCATATAACACAGGCACGAGGAGAGA
>NW_027989939.1:0-201 GCF_054177405.1 Leptonychotes weddellii
TTTTTTTTTTTTTTTTAAAGATTTTATTTATTTATTTGAGAGAGAGAATGAGAGAGAGAGAGCATGAGAGGGGGGAGGGTCAGAGGGAGAAGCAGACTCCCTGCCGAGCAGGGAGCCCGATGCGGGACTCGATCCCGGGACTCCAGGATCATGACCTGAGCCGAAGGCAGTCGCTTAACCAACTGAGCCACCCAGGCGCCC
>NW_027989940.1:0-201 GCF_054177405.1 Leptonychotes weddellii
AGAGACGATGGACTCTGAAAAACAAACTGAGGGTTCTAGAGGGGAGGGGGGTGGGAGGATGGGTTGGCCTGGTGGTGGGTATTGAGGAGGGCACGTTCTGCATGGAGCACTGGGTGTTGTGCACGAACAATGAATCATGGAACACTTCATCTAGAACTAATGATGTAATGTATGGGGATTAACATAAGAATAAAACAAACA
>NW_027989941.1:0-201 GCF_054177405.1 Leptonychotes weddellii
AAAAAAATCATTGAGTCTGGTGAAGATTATCAGGATTCTATTACTTTTTCAACTTTTCTGTAGGTTCAACATTTTTTTATTGTTATGTTAATCACCATACATTACATCATTAGTTTTTGATGTAGTGTTCCATGATTCATTGTTTGTGCATAACACCCAGTGCTCCATGCAGAATGTGCCCTCTTTAATACCCATCACCCG
>NW_027989942.1:0-201 GCF_054177405.1 Leptonychotes weddellii
AGGGGGCGCCTGGGTGGCTCAGTCGTTAAGCGTCTGCCTTCGGCTCAGGTCATGATCCCAGGGTCCTGGGATCGAGCCCCGCATCGGGCTCCCTGCTCTGCGGGAAGCCTGCTTCTCCCTCTCCCACTCTCCCTGCTTGTGTTCCCTCTCTCGCTGTGTCTCTCTCTGTCAAATAAATAAATAAAATCTTTAAAAAAAAAA
>NW_027989943.1:0-12201 GCF_054177405.1 Leptonychotes weddellii
TGATCTATTCTGGAGAATGTTCCATGGGCACTAGAGAAGAATGTGTATTCTGTTGCTTTGGGATGGAATGTTCTGAATATGTCTATGAAGTCCATTTAGTCCAGTGTATCATTTAAAGTCTTTATTTCCTTGTTGATGTTTTGCTTAGATGATCTGTGTATTTCAGTGAGGGGGGTGTTAAAGTCCCCAGCATTATTGTATTGTTGCTGATGTGTTTCTTTGCTTTTGTTATTAATTGGCTTATATAATTGGCTGCTCCCATGTTAGGGGCATAGATATTTACAACTGTTAGATCTTGTTGGATAGACCCTTTAAGTAGGATATAGTGTCCTTCCTCATCTCTTATTACAGTCTTGGTTTAAAATCTAATTTGTCTGATATAAGGATTGCCACCCCAACTTTCTTTTGTGTCCATTAGCATGGTAAATGGTTTTCCACCCTCTCACTTTCAATCTGGGGGTGTCTTTGGGTCTAAAATGAGTCTCTTGCAGACAGCATATTTATGGGTCTTGTTTTTTATTCCAATCTGATAGCCTGTGTCTTTTGATTGGGGCATTGAGCCCATTTACATTCAGGGTAACTATTTAAAGATATGAATTTAGTGCCATTGTATTGCCCGTAAGTTGACTCTTACTGTATATTGTCTGTGTTTCTTTCTATTCTATATTAATTTAGGCTCTCTCTTTGCTTAGAGGACCCCTTTCAATATTTTTTGTAGGGCAGGTTTTGTGTTTGCAAATTTCTATAGTTTTTGTTTGTACTGGAAGCTTTTTTTCTCTCCTTTTTCAGTGACAGCCTAGCTGGATATAGAATTCTTGGCTGCATATTTTTCGCATTTAGTGCGGTGAATATATCGTGCCAGTCCTTTCTGGCCTGCCATGTCTCTGTGGATAGGTCTGTTGTCAATCTAATGTTTCTACCCTTGTAGGTTACAGATCTCTTGTCCCGAGCTGCTTTCAGGATTTTCTCTTTGTCTATGAGACTCGTAAGTTTTACTATTAGATGTCAGCGTGTTGACCTATTTTTCTTGATTTTGAGAGGGGTTCTCTGTGCTTCCTGGATTTTGATGCCTGTTTCCTTCCCCAAATTAGGGAAGTTCTCTGCTATAATTTGCTCCATTATACCTTCTGCCCCTCTCTCTCTTTCTTCTTCTCCCGGGACCCAATTATTCTAATGTTGTTTCGTCCTATGGTATCGGTTATCTCTTGAATTCTGCCCTTGAGATCCAGTAGTTGTTTATCTCTCTTTTTCTCAGCTTCTTTATTTTCCATCATTTGGTTTTCTATATCACTGATTCTCTCTTCTGCCTCATTTATCCTAGCAGTTAGAGCCCCTATTTTCGATTGCACCTCATTAATAGCCTTTTTGATTTCGACTTGGTTAGATTTTAGTTCTTTTACTTCTCCAGAAAGGGTTTCTCTAATAACTTCCATGCTTTTTTCAAGTCCAGCTAGTATCTTTAAAATCATTCTGTACTCTAGTTCCAACATCGTACTAATGTCCATATTGAGTAGGTCCCTGGCAGTCGGTACTACCTCTTCTTCTTTTCATTGAGGCGATTTTTTCCATCTTGTCATTTTGTCCAGAGGAGAATAGATGTATGAGAGATCAAAATGCTAACAGGGTAACAATGTCCCCAGAAAATATACTCTAAACAAATCAGAAAAAACCTGAAACTGGGGGAAAAGAAAGGGAAAGAAAGAAAAAAGAAAAAAAAAAAGAAAAAGAAAAACTTAAAAACAAACAAAAACATAACAAACAAAACAAAAAAACACAATGTGATCAAGTATGATCAGGCTGGTGCATAGATCCATGCCACACACTAGATTTTGGGTGTATTTTGGTCTTTTAGAAGAAAGTGCCTCCCAAAATTTTAAAGAAAGAAAACTTTTTATATGTACAAAAATAAGGGTTAATACAATGAAGGGTTGGAATATGACTGTAAAGATGAAAATTATAAAAGATTTTATAAAAGGAATTGATAATATAAGAAGTTGTTTGAAAAAGAAAGAAGAGGATTTAAAAAAAAAAAAAGGAAAAAAAAAGGGAGAGAATGTGATCAGGTAGGAGACTAGAACAAAGCCATACAGGAGAGATTTAGGGTATATTTTATCTGTTAGAAGAAACTGTATCTCAAAATTTTAAAGAGAGAACAACTCATATATATATGCCAATAATAAGGGTAACTACTATGAAGAGATAGAATATGACTCTAAAAATGAAAAATAAAAATGTTTTTTTAAAGAAGGGATTGATAAGATGTTTCTTGAAAAAGGGAAAAAGAAAAAAAAAGTTAAAGAAAGAAAAATTAACTTTGAGAGAGTAAAGAATCATGGTAAAAAAGCCATGAATTCTATGTGCAGTATTCCCCTAGCACTGGAGTTCTGCTCTTCTCATTGATTGGTAAACTTGGTCTTGGCTGGTGGTTCTTGCTGATCTTCTGGGGGAGGGGTCTGTTGCCGTGGTTCCCAAATGTCTTTGCTGAAGGTGAAATTGCCCGTCCCTTGCCAGTCCAGTCTAAGTAATCTGCTGGGGTTTGCTCTCAGGAGCTTTTATTCCCTGCAAGCTTTCCATAGGGCTTTGGAGGACGAGAGTGAAAATGGCGGCCTCCCAATCTCCACCCCAGAGGAGCCGAGAACTCGGGGTCCCACTCCTCAGTGCGCCCTCAGAGAAAAGCAGTGAATCACTGCCGTCTCCCTGGTCTCCGGCCGCACTCTGTGCTCACCTGGCCTGTGACCAAGCGTTTCTATCCCTGGTGCACGACCCCGTGTGGAGTCTCCAAACCCAGCAGATCCCTGCTGGGTGCGCTCCTGCGCCGCTCCTCCTGGTGGAGGAAGGGGAGTCTCCCCGGATCTGCTGCTTGTTGGGTCCCTGCTGGAGGAGCTGTGGCCCAACTCTGCCTTGGATCACAGTTTATGGCAACCCCGAGCTGAGAGCCCATGCCTCGGCTCCGTCTCTGCAGCCGGCTTCCCTGCTCCGATACCTGGGAGCTCTGCCGGACTCAGGCACCCCCAGTCTTTCTGTGACCCCGAGGGACCTGAGACCACACTGTCCTGCGAGGGTTCCACCCCCCACTTAGCCACTGGAGTGACGTCCCTCAGCACAGCTGACTTCCAAAAGTTCCGATTTTGTGCTCCGCTGCTCTATCACTTGCCAGAAGCAGCCGACGGAGGTCCCCTCTCCCGCCGTCTATCCTCCTGAATATCATCTCGGATTCACTTCTCCGCACGTCCTACCTCCCAGAAAGTGGTCGTTTTTCTGTTCAGAGTGCTGTTGCTATTCTTTTCTTCAATCTCCTGTTGAGTAGGTGTTCAGAGTGGTTTGATCCCTATCCAGCTGAATTCCTCGTACCAGATGAAATCCAGGTCTCCTACTCCTCCGCCATCTTGCTCCGCCCCCCCCCATATTCTTGCCATTTTTGTTGAAGATGAATTTATCATATAATCATGGATTTGTTTCTGGGCCTTCTGTTTTAGTCCATTGATCTATATGTGTATTTTTGTTCCAGTATCACACTGTTTTGATTATTACAGCTTTGTAGTATAACTTGAAATCTGGAATTGTGACACCTCCAGTTTTGTTTTTCTGATGAAAGATCGTTTTGCCTATTTGGGGTCTTTTGTAGTTCCATACAAATTTTAGGACTATTTCTTTTAGTTCTGTGAAAAATGCTATTGGTACTTTTTATAGGTGTTGCATTAAATCTATAGATTGCTTTGGGTAGTATGGATATTTTAACAATATCTGTTCTTTCAGTCCATGAACATGGAACATCTTTCCATTTGTTTATATAATCTTCAGTTTCTTTCATCAGTATTATAGTTTTCAGAGTACTGTTCTTTCATCTACTCAGTTAAGTTTATTCCTAAGTATTTTATTATATTTGGTGCAATCATAAATGGGATTGCTTTCTAAATTCTCTTTGTTTCATCATTAGTGTATAGAAATGCAACGGATTTCTGTACATTGATTTTGTATCCTCTATCCTTATTGAATTTATCAGTTCTAGTAGTTTTTTTGTGGAGTGCATAGGGTTTTCTATATGTAGTATAGTGTCATCTGCAAATCATGAAAGTTCTACTTCTTTACCAATTTGGATGCCTTTTATTTCTTTTTCTTGTCTGATTGCTGTGATAGGACATCCAGTACTATGTTGAATCAAAGTGATGAGAGTGGGTGTCTGTCTTGTTCCTCATCTTAGGGGGAAAGCTCTCAGTGTTTCACCATTGAGTATGTTGTTAGCTGTGGTTTTTCATATATGGCCTTTATTATGTTGAAGTATTTTTTCCTCTAAACCTATTTTGTTGTGGGTTTTTATCATGAATGGATGTTGTACTTTGTCAGATGCTTTTTCTGTATCTATTGAAATGATCATATGCTTTTTATCCTTTCTCTTATGAATGTGATATATCACATTCATTGCTTTGCTAATATTGAACTACCTTGCATCTCAGGAATAAATTCCACTTGATCATGGTGAATAATTTTTTTAATGTATTGTGGGATTTGGATTGCTAATATTTTGTTTAGGATTTTTCATTTGTTTATCAGGGATAGTGGCTGTAATTTTCTTTTTTTGTTGTATTTTTATCTGGTTTTGGTATCAGGGTAAAGCTGACCGTGTAGAATGACTTTGGGAGCTTTCCTTCCTCTTCTATTTTTTTTTTTTTTTGACTAATATGAGTAGAATAGGTATTAACTCTTCTTTAAATGTTTGGTAGAATGGAAGTTCTGAAATTACTGATTCAATTACATTCCTTGTAATTGTCCTGTTGAAATTTTCTATTGCTTCCTGATTCAGTTTTGAGAGGTTATGTTTCTAGGAATTTATCCATTTTATCTAAGTTATCCAGTTTGTTGGCATATGATTTTTTATAATATTCTCTTATATACTTTGCATTTCTGTGGTTCCAGTTGTTATTTTTCCTCTTTTATTTCTGATTCTGATTTTGTTCATCTGGGTCCTTTTTTCCCTCTCTCCCTCTCTCTCTCTCTCTCTTTCTCTATCTCTCTTTTTTTGGATGAATCTGACTAAAGATTTACCAATTTTGTTGATCTTTTCTAAGAACCAGCTCATTTGGTCACAGCCTTTAAGTATCATTTTGTGATTAATGTAAGCCATCTTTTCTTTCCTTTTTCCATGCTAATTGGCATATCTCACATTAGGGTTGCCCTCTTTTCCTAGAAAAATGACAAATGGAACAGTGCCAAACACCACCTAGAAAAACTGCATGGATAGCAGTTATAGTCAAACCACAAATCACCATTTAAGTTGAGCAGGAAATAATCACATTTGCAACTAGCTGAGCTTTGAAGGTCATTTATTACTAAGCATAGCTGCCCTATACGTAAATCTATCTCACTCATTGAACCATTAGGTATTTTCCATTATAATCTGAGTTAGATACTCTGAGAAAGAGTTGAATATCAACAGAGAAAATTAAGCCTAAGGATTCCAGGTCCAATATAATTCAGCAAATATTCGTTGTGATCTTATTTTTTAGGAAAATGTGCTGAGTTATACAGAGAAAACTGAGATTGATTTCTTGTCTTCAAGGAATTCATAATCTATGTGGAGAAAATTCACAAATATAATTACTTTAAGATGTGTTTCTGTAGTTACTAAGGGTGAAGCATAATTATGGTTCCAGAGAAATACTGAGAAGGAAGGAGGAGATTTTCCTCAAGTTTACCATGAAGGGGTATCTCATGAAATAAAGAGGGTTCATAAGGCCAAGAAAAGTAGGGAAGGAATGCTGAAATGTTTGTACTTCCCTTTGCTGGGCTGACGTAACTCCTTCCTTTGCTTTCCACCTCAGTGTGTGCATCGCTTCCCTAGTGTTTTTGCCTTAATAAGTACATGTGATCACTAAGAACAAGAGCCTGCAATCAGGTGGGAAAAAAATGCTAAAGGTAGAGTTGAGATTTAAACCTAAGTCCTTTTTAATTGCAATTGGAAAATCATATTACACATGCCTTAAAATGTCATAACAATCCAAATCTTATCAAATAAATGCTGGAGTATTCATTTTACCTAAAAACATTTTTTCCAGTTTAATATTCGGTGGGAAAAAGCAAACAAGCAGTCTAAAACTGAAACCCAGTTCAGGGAAAAGGTCCTTTCTTCTCGTGTTACAAAAGCACATTGACTTAAAATTCCCCATTTTTTCCCCAAGAATTAACAAAACATGTGAATAGTTACCTATTTGCATAACTTATTAATGTATTACCAAATGTATTCAATGCTGACAAAACTGTGTCCATTTCAAGTGATTAAATGTACATCTCAACATCTCAGCTGAGTTATGTATCAGTGTTGTTTTTTTTTTTAATATTTTATTTATTTATTTGACAGAGAGATAGAGCCAGAGAGCACAAGTGGAGAGAGTGGCAGACGGAGAGGGAGAAGCAGGCTCCCCACTTGAGCAGGGAGCCTGATGTGGGGCTCGATCCCAGGACCCTGGGATCATGACCTGAGCCGAAGGCAGACGCTTAACCATCTGAGCCACCCAGGTGCCCCCGTGTATCAGTTTTTAAAGTTACCAGATTCAAAGCACGATTGCTTGTTTGAGTTAAACAAATCCCTGATATAAAGTTAATGTTCAGTGTAATAACATCTTTAGCATATTTGGATATGTCAGGAGCTTGACAAGCTAATTTATAGATTTGAAGTGTTGGAGAGTTTATTATAGACAATCTTTTATAACCACATCTCATTAGAGGCTAGGAAATTGAGGATAAGGGAAATTAAATTACTTTTTCAAAGATATAGAGATAATTAGTAATATAGCCAGCCTTATATATTCCAGTATCATTGTCTTTTCACCATACCTCAGGTATGTATGTGTGTGGGTGTGTGTGTATATGTGTATATGTATGTGTATATGTGTATACACATATATATATATGGGTCAAATATTGTTCTTTCTGTTTCATCACAAACCTAGTTGGTTACAGGGCAATTTCAGCAGGTGGACCCTGACCAGGATGGCCTTGGGGAGGTTCTGTCTTTTTATAGTGCTCCTAAAATCTCCATGTCATGTCTGTCCTGTTCCATCTCTAGGCTGGAAGAGAATTGTTGCAGAATACTTTTTTTAAATCTTTCTTAAAGGAGAAAGCAGTCTCAGAGGTCACTAAACCAATTTGGATTGAAATATTTTGTGCCTCTTTATTTAAAAAAATAATCATAGCTTATACTTTCTCAAAAATATGTGCATATTTTTATATATGACTCATTAATGTAGAAAAGCTAATGTATAATGACCTTGCTTTTCTGAGGTGAAAGAAGATTATGGACTTTCAGGGAGTAATCAAGACTTGGCATATCAAAGACATGGTTATGTGACTATAGTATTCAATCCATAGCCCCTGACTCCATCTTGATCACTGTGAGAACAGATGAAAGAATGTATATTAGTTTGGCTCTTTAGTGTTTTAGGCAACAGAAAATTCTTTCCTTCAGGGGATAAAGGCTAATTGCAAGGATATAAAAGTTCTGTAGCCTGGCAGAGAAATAAAATATAATTTATTTATATTCAGGATTAAATAATAGATCTGGTGGCCTATCAATATCCTTGGTTACTCTCATCTCTTGTCATCTCCTCTGAAGTAGGTATTAATTCCTTTTTACACTCCTGATTCTTCTGATGTGTGCTTCAGCTTCTCTTGGAGTCTGAGTTTCTTTCTGCTCGTATAATTCTTCCTAATTTTGCTGCATTCCCTATGTGAATTTTACACTAAAAACACTTGAGACAGAGGCTGATTAGAATGTCCTCATATATTTGGGGAGATTTACCTTGTTCAACACCTTAGTAAAACTAAGATATTATTTCCCTAATCTATCTATGGGAGTCTTTAGATAGTATGCTGGTTTTCAGTCCCATGTGGCAAGGATAACAAGGCCATATGACTGAATCATAGCAAAATAAACATAATAATGGTGACAGTAATGTAAATAGCTAAGCTTTAATAAGTGCTTAAATACATGCCAGCCACATTTCCAAGCACTTTGTGTGTATTAATCCAAGCAATCTTAATGACAAATCTATGAATTTAGAACTGTTACTATGCCCAATTTATGAATGAGACTCTGGGTTTAAGTACTTTGTACAAGATGACATAAATACTAAGGAATTACTTTTGATTTACTTTTTTTTTTTTTAATTTTAAACAGGAACTTTGAATACACCATGTATTTAGTGCTCTCCTGTTTTCTCCAGTATGTAGACCAATTAAATCAGTGAAAATTATTAAATTATACTTAGATGTACGCTATTAGTACTAGTGTAGTACTCTACTGCTTATTTTTATGTTCCTAAATTGTGTAATATCCATGTCCACACAAGAGCAAGTGTTCAGAACTTCTAGTAAAGAAAACAAGAACGAAATAGGAGATATAATGGCCATCTGTTGCTTCATTTTCTTGGCATCTCTTCTTTTCTCTGTATGCAAGAGCACCACTTCTTGTATGTAATAATCCATCAACCACCCAATCTGGTCTTGTTACACTGGAAGTTACAAAACCATAGTAATCCTTGTGATCCAAACCTTGACAATCATGTTGTTTCATTGTTTTTAATACTACAAGTACAGGGCGCCTGGGTGGCTCAGTTGGTTAAGCGACTGCCTTCGGCTCAGGTCATGATCCTGGAGTCCCTGGATTGAGTCCCGCATCGGGCTCCCTGCTGGGCGGGGAGCCTGCTTCTCCCTCTGACCCTCCCCCCTCTCATGTGCTCTCTCTCTCTCATTCTCTCTGTCTCAAATAAATAAATAAAATCTTAAAAAAAAAATACTACAAGTACAAAAATGCAAATTTACAAAGAATCATTTGTTCATTCATTTATTCTTTCATTTAGGCAATGTCTGAAGCAGCAGTGAACCACAGCAAAATGCCTGAATAGATGAGCTTTGAAAGAAACTATTATAAAGAAGGCATAAATTATATACAACAGTCCGTTAACTAATCATATATAGGAAATCAAGAAAATGCATATATTAGTTTTTTATGCACTTTTATTAGTTCCTCACTCAGGGATTTGTGAAGCATGAGTACAAAATATTGCGAAGTCTAATATCCCTTTCTGGTCCTCAGTGAAGCATTTCAAGTATTATATTTTTCCCCTCAAGCTATTGTTTTACCACAAGGACCAATTTTATCTAATTAGTGTTCATTTATCTAAAAGTCAATAAACTATCCATAGAACTGGGATTAAAGGAATCCCTGGATTCATTTCCAGAGTACATGATCAATGAATACAAAGGTGGGAATTTGAGAATTCCTTTTTCTGATAAATGAAACTTTATCACATGTAACTCATCCATCACAAGCTTGTATTCCTAAACCCTTGACAGATTAAAAGTTCATAGTGTAAAATTTTAAAATTTAATCTAAATCATCTTCTAATTTGATTTTAGAGGTACTGGATTTTGTTGTGGTTTTCTTAATTTCAGGCTATGGCACATTTCGTTCCCAAAGATTTCGTTTTTCAGAGATGTCAATAATTTACCATAGTATAGAATGGAATATATTAGGCCTTGTTCTCTAAATTAGAATAAATGGTATCTTTTTTATTTTTATTTTATTAACCAACCATTTTATAGTAATAAGGAAATGGGTTTTGTTGCAAAATCATACAAATTCTGTCAGAATCTGAAATCAGTAAATTCCAACTAATAATCTTAATCCCAAATTTGGGGTAGTATATGCTGTTTTATTACACAAATATTCTTCCCTCTTGGAAAATGTAGAGATAAACCATTGATTTCTAAGGCCACTGCCTTTATTATTTAAATGAAATGCAGCTGTCATTTACACAGAGCTTTGTGTCAAACTATTCACTAATGTGTTTGCTTTGTAATGAATTTCACATTTACTCCTATGCCCAAGGGTTTTTCATAAATCCATTCTTATTCATGTAAATTCAGGCTACCTCTCTGCTTTTTTGGCATCAGTACCAATCAATACTGCCAACTCTTGATTGTCTATGTTAATGAAGTGTAGTATTAATGCAGATAATCCAAAACAGTGGCAAAATATCATGTGCTTTGGAAGTCTGTTCCCACAATATTTCTTGGATCCTACTTTACTCAGGTGATTGTATAAATTAAGCTACATTCCCTTGACATAGAGCAGTAGTGTGTAATGGTAAATGTTCTGTATGATTAGGACATCCAGTATGAAATTAAACTGTTTGCATGTAAACTCCTTTAGAAAATAAAACATTAAAATATGCCATATGTGTATGACAAAGCTTGTCATAAAACAAACTTTTTTGAAATATGGGGCACAAAGGAAAGAGGAAGTTATTTAGAGAGCTAAACATCTTGACCTTTCTCATAGGTTTCTTTTATTCCTGGGATCTTCTAGAGCTAAAATAAAGCCATATTCTAAGCATTGACTCACTGTGAACTATCCTCCCCACCAACCCAGATTTCTTTAACACAACATGACACACACAATTCCTGCTACAAAAGTACTATTTTAATTTTATTTTTTTAAGTTTTTTTTTAAATTTATTTATTCATTTGAGACACAGAGATACAGAGAGAGAGAGAGAGCATGATCAGGGGGAGGGACAGAGGGAGAGGGAGAAGCAGGCTCCCTGCTGAGCCAGGAGCCCAATGCGGGGCTCGATCCCAGGACCCTGGGATCATGACCTGAGCCGAAGGCAGATACTTAACCACCTGAGCCACCCAGGCACCCCTATTTTAATTTTATTAAAACTTGACATTCTCAAGGTGCATGGGTGACTCAGTTGGTTAAGCGACTGCCTTCGACTCAGGTCATGATCCTGGAGTCCCAGGATCGAGTCCCGTATCAGGCTCCCTGCTCGGTGGGGGGTCTGCTTCTCCCTCTGACCCTCTTCCCTCTCGTGCTCTCTGTCTCTCATTCTCTCTCTCAAATAAATGAATAAAATCTTTAAAAAAAAAAAAAAAACTTGACATTCTCTCCAGGTCTGCAATTAGAAACAGATACAGAAGTGATGTTTATGTGATTGTCCCTGATTGTTTATCTACCATGTTTATGAAAGAGAATGTTCTTTTCATCCATTAGTCACCAACACAAAAATAATTGGAATCTTCCCCTGAGATATGGATTGGCTCATGCTGTCCTGTCAAAATCAGATGTTTAAGACTACTGGACCTGAGATGTTGGCAAAATTATCAAGTTAATGCAACTCTGAGGGTTGTTGCTAGTGTGCTGGTTGTTCTTTCCTAGCTAGCATCTCTCTAATTTATTACCATAGCTTGTTGAACTGCAGTCTCTCTAACTTAAAATAATTTTGAAATATTATGTAAATTAATCATGCTATTATGCATTTTATTTTATACTGAGAAGGGATATAAAATATCAAGGTATTTAAAAATTAATTTTCCTTAAAATGATACTATATGTAACGGAATTATTGTTTTTTTGCATTTGATTAACCTTCCAGAAGTAACTCAGAGTCATGAGCTTTTGTTTTAAGATTTTATTTATTTATTTGAGAGAGAGAATGAGATAGAGAGAGCATGAGAGGGGGGAGGGTCAGAGGGAGAAGCAGACTCCCCACTGAGCAGGGAGCCTGATGCGGGACCCGATCCCGGGACTCTAGGATCATGACCTGAGCCGAAGGCAGTGGCCCAACCAACTGAGCCACCCGGGCGCCCGAGTCATGAGCTTTTGAGGATTTAAATAACTCAAAATTATGCTACGATCTATTTATTAGGATATAAATTAGTATCAACATAATGGACAGCTTAAAAATACCTATGCTTTTGACCCACTTGATCTTTAGATAGTGAACTTCAGGGGGAGAAACAAAACAAGGACACGCAGAGTTTACCTATAAGAATGTTCAATACGGTACTGTTTAAAATAATACAATTTTTGAGGAAGAAGTTAATGTTCAACCAAAAGGGGTGGTTTAAATAAATTATAGTCCAAAGGAATACTTTTCAACTATAAAAAAGAATGAAATTATATTTTGTTATGAATTTTGATATATGGAAATATATTGATATTTAATATTTGATAATGATTTTTCAAAGTTAATTTTGGAAATAGTATATATACTATGAACTGGTTTTTTTTTTTTATTCTTATGTTAATCCCCATACATTACATCATTAGTTTTAGATGAAGTGTTCCATGATTCATTGTTTGTGCATAACACCCAGTGCTCCATGCAGAATGTGCCCTCCTCAATACCCACCACCAGG
>NW_027989944.1:0-1042 GCF_054177405.1 Leptonychotes weddellii
AAAAAAAAAGAAGAAGAAGAAGGTAGCGGGAGGGGAAGAATGAAGCGGGGGAAATCGGAGGGGTAGACGAACCATGAGAGACGATGGACTCTGAAAAACAAACAGGGTTCTAGAGGGGAGGGGGGTGGGAGGATGGGTTAGCCTGGTGGTGGGTATTGAGGAGGGCACATTCTGCATGGACCACTGGGTGTTACGCACAAACAATGAATCATGGAACACTTCATCTAAAACTAATGACGTAATGTATGGGGATTAACATAAGAATACAAAAAATAAATTAAAAAAAAATGTTGAAAGTCATAGTGAATGAGAAGTGCTTTTCCTGGATGCCAACTATGAAAAATGTCTTTGTTTGCTGTCTTTGCATCAGTGCTTATGCAAACTTCTCTGTCTAGTAGGTCCAGGGGGAAACCCAAGATCTCCCATCTGAAGCCATGCCTGACTAGTGCTCTTCTGCTCAGCAGAAATAAATCAATAAATGCTCGGTTTGTCCTACAGCCACCCTCGCCATGAGATAGGTCTCAGAACTCATCTCTCAGTATTGTAATTTATCAGAAATTCTCAAAGAAGGAAAAAGACTGGTCATGCCCTTCATGCAACCTAGATTTCAGTATGACTCTCAGGGTTCCCTGGCTCCAGTGCATTAGTTAGAATCCTTCTTTTCTTTTATGTTTCATTCTTAAGGTATTTCCTGTATTTTTGAATTGATACTACATTTACATGGCTCTTAAATTGAAAGGTATAAAAATGAGCAGTGAAAAATCTCTCTTCTGCAAGTTTTATGCCCCAAATAGAAAAACTACTATTATTAGCTTCTTGTGTATTTTTCCGGAGCAATTTTACGCATATGCACACAAATAAAAGTATATATTCCTTTGCCATATTGTTTTACACAAATATTAGACAAGCTGTTGTGTAATTTCTCCAGATTAGTATGTTTATAGACCTTTTGCATTTTTAAGCAACTGTACGGTGTTCCATTTCATGGCCGTATTATAATTCATTTAATCAATTCTGTACATTTTAGGTTGGCTTTGGACAT
>NW_027989945.1:0-201 GCF_054177405.1 Leptonychotes weddellii
GGGGTGGGTGTTGAGGAGGGCACGTTCTGCATGGAGCACTGGGTGTTGTGCACGAACAATGAATCATGGAACACTTCATCTAGAACTAATGATGTAATGTATGGGGATTAACATAAGAATAAAAAAAAAAAAAGTACAGGGTATATGCAATGTATACTTTCCCTTGGTCTTATTTTTCACATTGCCTTGTAATTGATAAAT
>NW_027989946.1:0-201 GCF_054177405.1 Leptonychotes weddellii
CCAGTTTAAACTCTAACAAGTAATTCCACCTCCCAAAGACAACTTCTTGTAGTACAAGTCCTCTTCTAGGCTTTTTTTTTTTTGGATGCATTTTTACATAACCGTGACCATCCTCTATATAGTTCATATCCTGCATTTCAGACTTTTATGTTTTTTCTATATTACCAAAATTTCATGCATATAACTTAAAAACCCATCCAG
>NW_027989947.1:0-201 GCF_054177405.1 Leptonychotes weddellii
GGGGACTTTACCCTCTGGCTTCCTTCTCCCAATAGAAAAGATCTGCCTTATTATATATGAACTTCCAGCACACTTTCAGGTGACACATACACGTGAACTGATTAGGGTCACGTGGCACCATATACCACGTTACACCTCAACATCGACAGAGAAGTCCTGGGGCAGAAGGCAAGAGGCATATAACACAGGCACGAGGAGAGA
>NW_027989948.1:0-201 GCF_054177405.1 Leptonychotes weddellii
GGCACAAGAAACATGTGATGACATTTAGAACCCAGAAGGCACCTTTTATTCCCAGTATACTGTGGAGAGAAGAACCTCTCTTTATGTTCTCTCACTCCTTCAAGTGACAAGAAGAGAAACATAAATCCTAGTTCTGGTAGAGAAATATATCATTTATGGATTGAGAGCATAACCACTGGAGTCAGGGAGAGCCAGAAACAA
>NW_027989949.1:0-201 GCF_054177405.1 Leptonychotes weddellii
ACCTCCTGCGCTGGTACTGGGAGAGGCAGGTGGTGAGCCACCTCCAGGACAAGTACGTCTTCATCACGGGCTGCGACTCGGGCTTCGGGAACCTGCTGGCCAGGCAGCTGGACCTGCGAGGCTTGAGGGTGCTGGCCGCGTGTCTGACGGAGGAGGGGGCCCAGCAGCTGAGAGGCCAGACGTCAGACAGGCTGGAGACAG
>NW_027989950.1:0-201 GCF_054177405.1 Leptonychotes weddellii
TTTTTTTTAAAGATTTTATTTATTTATTTGACAGAGAGAGACACAGCGAGAGAGGGAACACAAGCAGGGGGAGTGGGAGAGGGAGAAGCAGGCTCCCCGCAGAGCAGGGAGCCCGATGCGGGACTCGATCCCAGGACCCTGGGATCATGACCTGAGCTGAAGGCAGTCGCTTAACCAACTGAGCCACCCAGGCGCCCAGTA
>NW_027989951.1:0-201 GCF_054177405.1 Leptonychotes weddellii
CCGGGCGCCTGGGTGGCTCAGTTGGTTAAGCGACTGCCTTCGGCTCAGGTCATGATCCTGGAGTCCCGGGATCGAGTCCCGCATCGGGCTCCCTGCTCGGCAGGGAGTCTGCTTCTCCCTCTGACCCTCCTCCCTCTCATGCTCTCTGTCTCTCATTCTCTCTGTCTCAAATAAATAAATAAAATCTTTAAAAAAAAAAGA
>NW_027989952.1:0-201 GCF_054177405.1 Leptonychotes weddellii
TCTTTTTTTTTTTTTTTAAAGATTTTATTTATTTATTTGAGAGAGAGAGAATGAGAGACAGAGAGCACGAGAGGGAAGAGGGTCAGAGGGAGAAGCAGACCCCCTGCTGAGCAGGGAGCCCGATGCGGGACTCGATCCCGGGACTCCAGGATCATGACCTGAGCCGAAGGCAGTCGCTTAACCAACTGAGCCACCCAGGTG
>NW_027989953.1:0-201 GCF_054177405.1 Leptonychotes weddellii
TATATATATATATATATATATATATATATATATATATATATATATATATACCACATCTTCTTTATCCATTCATCTGTCGATGGATATCTTGGCTCTCTCCACAGTTTGATCCAAATGTCTTTTGTAAAAGAATTTCCCATTTGGATATAGATCTTTAGAGTCCTGTTTTTTCTTCTCTTTTCTCTTTTTTTATTTTTTTGC
>NW_027989954.1:0-201 GCF_054177405.1 Leptonychotes weddellii
TGAGGAGGGCACATTCTGCATGGAGCACTGGGTGTTGTGCACGAACAATGAATCATGGAACACTTCATCTAAAAGTAATGATGTAATGTATGGGGATTAACATAAGAATAAAAAAAAATAGAAGAGAAAACTTAGTGCCTGCCTCGAGTATCATTTTTGCTGTATTTTGAGCATGCTTTCTCATGATTCCGTGAGTGGGCT
>NW_027989955.1:0-1042 GCF_054177405.1 Leptonychotes weddellii
CATACAGGTGGGGGAGCATTCAGATGGGGAGCATACAGGTGGGGGAGCGTACAGGTGGGGGAGCATTCAGGTGGGGAGCATACAGGTGGGGAACATACAGGTGAGGGAGCATACTAGTGGGGAGCATACAGGTGAGGCAAGCAGATCACAGCATCAGGTCAGTAAAATGTGGAGTCAGGGTCAGAGCTCCTGCTCTGCACCTGTCTGTCCGGCTGCCATTTGTGGAATGTTCCTGGGATTTCCTTGCCTGCAAGTGGGGAAAACGGCACAGGCATTTAAGGGAGCCCTGCTGTTTGGTGACTTGCAGAGGGGACCTCGGTAGAAGGAGGGAGGCGGGGCAGACGGGCAGATGGTCAAGCGTAAGCGTGGGCAGTCCCACTGCCAGTGAATCCTGACTGGGAAAGCCTGAGATAGAAGTCCCAGAACAGCCCGTGCTTTGCAGCTGCCGGAATGATGGCGGAGGGGACGCCCAGCACACTCGGCCTGGGAGGGAAGGCTCATCGCCAGGAAAGGAACTGAGTAAGACGAGCCCATGATGCATTTGGCAACAGGGCTGGTGATGTGATGATTTAGTGTTGTTTTCCATGTTACAAAGTCAAGGGCTGTCTTCCAGAATCGCGGTGTGTGGTTGGACAGGTTGTGCACTGCAGGACTCTGGTGGAAGCGCGCCCTGCGCTCGGACGCCTCCACCCTCTCCTTCTCTCTGAGGAACAGCTGCAGCAGGGGTCTGGCTCAAGCCCTGGGAGTCCTCCCACAGCAGGACACCCCGCACAGACGCCGGCCCCGGCCACGTCCCGTGGCTGCCGGAGTGGCCAGCTCAGAGGAGGGTGGGCACGCCTCTTGACTGTGGCTGGTGTATGCTGATCACACGCGCAGGGACAGCAGGTCGGGAAGGGGACTGATGAGGAGAGGAGAGCCATTAATAGGAAGGCTCACGCTCGCCGCATGGAAGAGCAATGTGGGGTGTCTCTGCAGCTCCCAGAAGCTGCTGCTTCCTCCTTTCCCTGCCGCAAAGCAGAAGGCCCAGCCAGCCGCCCCCCGA
>NW_027989956.1:0-201 GCF_054177405.1 Leptonychotes weddellii
CATGTGTCATTCTTCCCATGTTAATTATGGATGAGAGATGGAAGAGATGCAGGCTGTCCTTCTGCTAAGGACAGATACAACAATCATCATCCAAAGAAGAACATTAGTAACAACAAAAAAATTTAATATGAATACAGAGTAAAAAGGAAGGCAAGACGTTAGGCTCTCTCATACATTTATTCAACCTGTATTTATGAAATG
>NW_027989957.1:0-201 GCF_054177405.1 Leptonychotes weddellii
CGGCTTTCCCACCGCGGCAAGCGGGCAGGGCTCGCACCTTGCTCTGCCCTTGGCCCCTGGCACCTGGCAGCTGCCCTTCCCCCCACTCGCACTCCCCGGCCAAGAATGGACAGGGACGGTGGTCTCCGGGAATCCCAGCCTCGCGTGCCGGGCCTCCAGGTCTCTAACCTCCTTCCAGTACGAGGCAACCTCTCCGAGCAC
>NW_027989958.1:0-201 GCF_054177405.1 Leptonychotes weddellii
TTAAATCATCAGGAAACAAATGAGTGAAAGTGGTTAGGTTTACATTTTATTGACCTTGCTAAATTATTGAAGAAATGTGCAGAGAATAGACTTTTTCCCTATTAATACAAAATTGAGATTTGCTGGGGCACCCGGGTGGCTCAGTTAGTTAAGCGTCCAGCTTGGTTTTGGCTCAGGTCATGATCTCAGGGTGGTGAGACT
>NW_027989959.1:0-201 GCF_054177405.1 Leptonychotes weddellii
TTCAGGGCGCCTGGGTGGCTCAGTTGGTTAAGCAACTGCCTTCGGCTCAGGTCATGATCCTGGAGTCCCGGGATCGAGTCCCATATCGGGCTCCTTGCTCAGCAGGGGGTCTGCTTCTCCCTCTGATCCTCCCCCCTCTCATGCTCTCTCTCTCTGTCTCATTCTCTCTCTCAAATAAATAAATAAAATCTTTAAAAAAAA
>NW_027989960.1:0-201 GCF_054177405.1 Leptonychotes weddellii
TTCTATCTCTCTAGCGAAATTCTCCATCTGTTAAATCCTACTATTCACTTCACTAGAAAAATTTTTTTAAATTTTTTTATTGTTATGTTAATCACCATACATTACATCATTAGTTTTAGATGTAGTGTTCCATGATTCATTGTTTGTGCATAACACCCAGTGCTCCATGCAGAATGTGCCCTCTTTAATACCCATCACCAG
>NW_027989961.1:0-201 GCF_054177405.1 Leptonychotes weddellii
AGAATCAAGACCACAAATTCAACCTACCGTAGTACTTGACAATATGTTGTTGAAAGAATGCATATACATGAATAAATTTCAAAATTAAGGATGATTCGACAAGGATAGAGTTTAGTAAGTGGGGAAAGATGAGGGCAAAGTGCTAATCTGAGCTGCAAGTTGTACTACTGTTTGAGACTGTTCACTGATTAGTAAAATAAA
>NW_027989962.1:0-201 GCF_054177405.1 Leptonychotes weddellii
TAAAAGATTTTATTTATTTATTTGAGAGAGAGAGACTGAGAGAGAGAGCACATGAGAGGGGGGAGGGTCGGGAGGGTCAGAGGGAGAAGCAGACTCCCTGCCGAGCAGGGAGCCCGATGCGGGACTCGATCCAGGGACTCCAGGATCATGACCTGAGCCGAAGGCAGTCGCTTAACCAACTGAGCCACCCAGGCGCCCCCA
>NW_027989963.1:0-201 GCF_054177405.1 Leptonychotes weddellii
TAATAAGTGAAAGTAGTAGTCTCACCTTTTACACAATGGACTAGCTTGGGGATTTGAAGCTTTTGCTCTGGTCTTTTATCTAAAACCATACATGGTGTTTCTCTTTTATGAATTTCAGTGTTGTTTATATTCTCTTCTTCTCAGCTAACTTAAATTGAGCTCAAAATAATGTCTGTGGCGACAGTTTTGGTCTCAGGACTG
>NW_027989964.1:0-201 GCF_054177405.1 Leptonychotes weddellii
CGTCTCCCCAGGGGACAACCCACATCTCAAGTGCAAGCTTGCCCGGCAGTATGATCTGACCCTTTCCACGTAATGCATGAAGCAAGGCAGAGCTCCTCATCTCTCCCTTGTGTCCCCTCCTCTTCCCACCTCCCTAAGCATTGCTGGTGCCCCTTGCAACAACAAATGACTTGTCGTGCTGTTTATAGGTGGCAAAAAAAG
>NW_027989965.1:0-201 GCF_054177405.1 Leptonychotes weddellii
TGTATGCATGAAAGTAAATTTGGTTTTCTCCTGTTAATCTGTCTCATGTCAACTTGATTCTTAGTCCAACTAGAAGGACCTGGAAGGGCAGAATAAATTCATCTCCCCCCAACACATGTCATGTGTGTCTCTTGTTTCTGTGTCTCCTGCCATGGTTGAATGGGCAGAGCAAGTGGTCAGGAAGGAATAGTGAAAGAAATG
>NW_027989966.1:0-1042 GCF_054177405.1 Leptonychotes weddellii
AAGTGTAGGTAGATTTCCTAATGTTACTCCATACTTGCATTCCCAGGCCAAATCTTATTTGGTCATGTTGTATTATTATCCTAAATACTGGCTGCACACATTTTAATATGTCAGAGGGATTTTTCCTCCTCTATTCATACATAAAATCATTCTGTGATTTTTTCTTTGGGGTTCATCCATATAGACGGTGTCATTAAGATTATGGTAACTTCAAAAATCTTAACTATGGCCTCTCCTCTATTATCTACTGCTATGTAACAAACTACCTAAAAACTCGGCAGCTTAAATCAACAAACATTTGTTATCTCATTTTGTTTCTGGGTTGTCAGGAATCCAGAAGTGACTTGCGGGGAGGTTCTGGCCACGGTCTCTCAGGTTGAAGTCAAGATGTAAACATGGGCTGCAGTCACCTGAAGGCTTGACTGTGACTGGAGGGTTCCCTTCCAAAGTTGGCTCACTCCCATGCTACCCACGTTCCTGTCGGCTCTTGGCAGGAGGACCTTAGTAGGACCTCCATGCCTTGCCACATAGACCTCTCAGGAGGGCTAACTGACTCTCTCCCACAAAGACAAATCATAGAGAGAGTGGGGGAGGAATTAGCCACAAAGTCTCTGAGACCTAGTTTCAAATGTCACATGCTGTCACTTCTGCCACTTTCTATTAATTAGAAGCAAGTCACTTAAATGTGGCATATATTCAGAAGGGTAACAAGGCTCCATCCTTCAAGGTAAGGATAGTACATTTGTGAACATATTGCAAAATCACCATATCATCTTTTTTATGCTTTAAATACTTGATTGTAGAAAGTATTTGTGCTTTAAAGAGTAGACAGAAATCAGCTGTATAATCACCTGGACCTAATACTTTTATACGTGGTAGCTTGTTCAGAATTCCAGGAAATTTGTCTACATTGATCACTATCCACAGAGACAAAAACCAATAAAACTCCCACATGATGTCCTGATGGACTTTTCCCTGAGATTGTAAGGAAGCAAACAGTGGTCTCTGCAGTTACATAAAACCAGCACATTGCAGGTACTTA
>NW_027989967.1:0-201 GCF_054177405.1 Leptonychotes weddellii
TTTTAAAAGATTTTATTTATTTATTTGACAGAGAGAGACACAGCGAGAAAGGGAATATAATCCGGGGGGAGTGGGAGAGGGAGAAGCAGGCTTTCTGCTGAGCAGGGAGCTCGATGTGGGGCTCGATCCCAGGACCCCGGAATCATGATCTGAGCTGAAGGCAGATGCTTAACGACTGAGCCACCCAGATGCCCCTAAAGG
>NW_027989968.1:0-201 GCF_054177405.1 Leptonychotes weddellii
CGCCTGGGTGGCTCAGTTGGTTAAGCGACTGCCTTCGGCTCAGGTCATGATCCTGGAGTCCCTGGATCGAGTCCCGCATCGGGCTCCCTGCTCGGCAGGGAGTCTGCTTCTCCCTCTGACCCTCCCCCTTCTCATGTGCTCTCTCTCATTCTCTCTCTCTCAAATAAATAAATAAAATCTTTAAAAAAAAAAAAAAGAAGT
>NW_027989969.1:0-201 GCF_054177405.1 Leptonychotes weddellii
GTCTTTCTATCAAATTATTGAAACTGAGGGGATCAAAACACTCCCAGTAGTTTATAAGAGCAGGTGGCCTGGGGACTCTTAAACCTGCTGCTGACATCTGAAGAGGGAGTAGTCTTTTAGGGGACTATGCCCTTGTGAGTTCTACCTAACTCCAGGTGGTTAGCATCAGAATTGCTTTGAAGTATTGCAGCTTCAGTATAT
>NW_027989970.1:0-201 GCF_054177405.1 Leptonychotes weddellii
AATCAATTTATATCCTTTTCTCCTGTTACTCTGTCTTTATCAGTTTAATTTTCAGACCCAGCCAGGGACCCAAAGAAGGCAGAGGAAAACTTTTTCCTCCCCACACCACAAAGAAGAGTCGGGAAACCATATCCACCCCAGCTATCCCCCCAGTAGCTCAACTCCTTAGTGTATCTGCCATCCCTATTAATGGTGGCTTAA
>NW_027989971.1:0-201 GCF_054177405.1 Leptonychotes weddellii
TTTTATGTTAATCCCCATACATTACATCATTAGTTTTAGATGAAGTGTTCCATGATTCATTGTTTGTGCATAACACCCAGTGCTCCATGCAGAATGTGCCCTCCTCAATACCCACCACCAGGCTAACCCATCCTCCCACCCCCCTCCCCTCTAGAACCCTGTTTGTTTTTCAGAGTCCATCGTCTCTCATGGTTCGTCTAC
>NW_027989972.1:0-201 GCF_054177405.1 Leptonychotes weddellii
CCTGTGTCATTCTTCCCATGTTAATTATGGATGAGAGATGGAAGAGATGCAGGCTGTCCTTCTGCTAAGGACAGATACAACAATCATCATCCAAAGAAGAACATTAGTAACAACAAAAAAATTTAATATGAATACAGAGTAAAAAGGAAGGCAAGACGTTAGGCTCTCTCATACATTTATTCAACCTGTATTTATGAAATG
>NW_027989973.1:0-201 GCF_054177405.1 Leptonychotes weddellii
GGCACAAGAAACATGTGATGACATTTAGAACCCAGAAGGCACCTTTTATTCCCAGTATACTGTGGAGAGAAGAACCTCTCTTTATGTTCTCTCACTCCTTCAAGTGACAAGAAGAGAAACATAAATCCTAGTTCTGGTAGAGAAATATATCATTTATGGATTGAGAGCATAACCACTGGAGTCAGGGAGAGCCAGAAACCA
>NW_027989974.1:0-201 GCF_054177405.1 Leptonychotes weddellii
TGGGTGCCTGGGTGGCTCAGTTGGTTAAGCGACTGCCTTCGGCTCAGGTCATGATCCTGGAGTCCCAGGATCGAGTCCCGCATCAGGCTCCCTGCTCGGCAGGGAGTCTGCTTCTCCCTCTGACCCTCCTCCCTCTCATGCTCTCTGTCTCTCATTCTCTCTCTCTCAAATAAATAAATAAAATCTTTAAAAAAAAAAAAA
>NW_027989975.1:0-201 GCF_054177405.1 Leptonychotes weddellii
TTTTTTTTTTTTTTAAAGATTTTATTTATTTATTTATTTGAGAGAGAGAGAGAGAGAAACAGCATGAGAGGGGAGAGGGTCAGAGGGAGAAGCAGGCTCCCCGCCGAGCCGGGAGCCCGATGTGGGACTCGATCCCAGGACGCCGGGACCATGACCTGAGCCGAAGGCAGTCGCTTAACCAACTGAGCCACCCAGGCGCCC
>NW_027989976.1:0-201 GCF_054177405.1 Leptonychotes weddellii
TTTTTTTTTTTTAAAGATTTTATTTATTTATTTGAGACAGAGAGAATGAGAGAGAGAGAGCACATGAGAGGGGGGAGGGTCAGAGGCAGAAGCAGGCTCCCTGCCGAGCAGGGAGCCCGATGCGGGACTCGATCCAGGGACTCCAGGATCATGACCTGAGCCAAAGGCAGTCGCTTAACCAACTGAGCCACCCAGGCGCCC
>NW_027989977.1:0-1042 GCF_054177405.1 Leptonychotes weddellii
ACTAATGATGTAATGTATGGGGATTAACATAAGAATAAAAAAAAATTAAATAAAAAAAAGAAATTATGTTTTTTATATGAATATTACTCAACGTTTATTTATTTGATGTCTATTTATTTATTTATTTTAAAAGATTTTATTTATTTATTTGAGAGAGAGATAGAGAGTGAGAGCACAAGCAGGGGGCCCAGCAGAAGGAGAGGGAGAAGCAGACTCCCCATTGAGCAGGGAACCCCACTCTGGGCTCCATCCCAGGACCCTGAGATCACGACCTGAGCCGCAGGCAGATGCTTGACCAACTGAGCCACCCAGGTGCCCCTAATGTGTATTTATTAAATACAATTGCATGTACTTGTTGATGCAAATATAACCGTGAACAGGCAAATCCCCTACCCTTTAGGAATCCACATTCACATTTTGTTTATTTGTGTGGGAACGGGGTGGGGTGATATGGACATATAATGCACAAGTAAAAAATAAGTAAGATATTTCAGATTGTAATAAGTGCTATGACAGCAAACAGATTTGGCACAGAGAGTGATGAGAGGGATGGTAGTTCTTTAGAAGGGGTAATAAGGAAGTCCCCTCTGAAGAGGTGGCCTTTGACCTCTGACATGTCACTGCGTAGGTGTACAGTATGTGTGGTACCTATATAAGCCTTTAGAGACTGTAGTCGATCATATTGTAGTGAATCGGCCAGTGATAAGCTCGATGGGCCAGGGAACTGAAGCAGGGTATTTTATTTGAGGAATTAAGGGCTAAGCCAGTCATTTCTTTACTCTTGCTTTTGGTTTTATGCATATTTTATAAGTGTATAGAGAATTATTAAATGACCGTGTTTTCAATATGAAAATTTTGTAACCATTTTTCTTTTCTTTTTCTTTTTTTTAACATATATTGATTATATCTTTTCACATGGAGAATTTGGTGGCCAAATGTTATACCTGTACATAGAGACTTATGATTTTTTTTATTACTTTTTTTTTTTTAAGTAGGCTCTGTGCCCAGCGTGGAGCCCACCTTGGGGCTTGAACTCACAACC
>NW_027989978.1:0-201 GCF_054177405.1 Leptonychotes weddellii
CGGCTTTCCCACCGCGGCAAGCGGGCAGGGCTCGCACCTTGCTCTGCCCTTGGCCCCTGGCACCTGGCAGCTGCCCTTCCCCCCACTCGCACTCCCCGGCCACGAATGGACAGGGACGGTGGTCTCCGGGAATCCCAGCCTCGCGTGCCGGGCCTCCAGGTCTCTAACCTCCTTCCAGTACGAGGCAACCTCTCCGAGCAC
>NW_027989979.1:0-201 GCF_054177405.1 Leptonychotes weddellii
TCTTTTTTTTTTTTAAAGATTTTATTTATTTATTTGAGACAGAGAGAATGAGAGACAGAGAGCATGAGAGGGAGGAGGGTCAGAGGGAGAAGCAGACTCCCTGCCGAGCAGGGAGCCCGATGCGGGACTCGATCCCGGGACTCCAGGATCATGACCTGAGCTGAAGGCAGTCGCTTAACCAACTGAGCCACCCAGGCGCCC
>NW_027989980.1:0-201 GCF_054177405.1 Leptonychotes weddellii
TTTATGCATGAAAGTAAATTTGGTTTTCTCCTGTTAATCTGTCTCATGTCAACTTGATTCTTAGTCCAACTAGAAGGACCTGGAAGGGCAGAATAAATTCATCTCCCCCCAACACATGTCATGTGTGTCTCTTGTTTCTGTGTCTCCTGCCATGGTTGAATGGGCAGAGCAAGTGGTCAGGAAGGAATAGTGAAAGAAATG
>NW_027989981.1:0-201 GCF_054177405.1 Leptonychotes weddellii
TTTTTTTTTTTTAAAGATTTTATTTATTTATTTGACAGAGAGAGACACAGAGAGAGAGGGAACACAAGCAGAGGGAGTGGGAGAGGGAGAAGCAGGCTCCCAGCAGAGCAGGGAGCCCGATGCGGGGCTCGATCCCAGGACCCTGGGATCATGACCTGAGCCGAAGGCAGACGCTTAACGACTGAGCCACCCAGGCGCCCC
>NW_027989982.1:0-201 GCF_054177405.1 Leptonychotes weddellii
GAGGGCGCCTGGGTGGCTCAGTTGGTTAAGCGACTGCCTTCGGCTCAGGTCATGATCCTGGAGTCCCGGGATCGAGTCCCACATCGGGCTCCCTGCTCAGCGGGGGGTCTGCTTCTCCCTCTGCCCTCTTCCCTCTCGTGCTCTCTGTCTCTCATTCTCTCTCTCTCAAATAAATAAATAAAATCTTTAAAAAAAAAAAAA
>NW_027989983.1:0-201 GCF_054177405.1 Leptonychotes weddellii
CCGACATTATCACTTGTTCCAAGGGCCAACATCCTCTGCCAGTACAAGAGAGAGGGTAGAGTAATACTTCTCAGCAGTTGGGATTTGTACCCCCAGGAGACATTTGGCAGTGTTTGCAGCCACTTTGGGTTGTCTGGCCTTGGGTGTAGGTGGTCCTGGCGTCTAGTGGTTAGAGTCCAAAGATGCCGTAAACATCCTTCG
>NW_027989984.1:0-201 GCF_054177405.1 Leptonychotes weddellii
TCATCTAAAGCACATCTTCCATCTTCCGCCTTCAAAGGGCAGGGGAGGGGACTGACTGCAGAGAAAGCCACAGGCCTGCCCGACCTGGAGAAAGAAAATGCTGGGCCTGGCAGGAAACAGAGGAGCCAGATAATGCCCGTGAGCTCAGGAACCATCCCCACCAGAACGCTGTGCTTGCAGCTTCCTTTATGTGCACGCTGC
>NW_027989985.1:0-201 GCF_054177405.1 Leptonychotes weddellii
TATCTAGAAAATGGAATGGTTCCTTTTTCAGGCTATAAGATTCTCTTCTCTGTGGCCCCATCAGAAACGGTTGGGTGCTTGTCAGGCCAACTTGGAAAAGAGTGAATATGGACTATTGGATGAGAACTGAAGGTTATTATAATCCAAAATAAGAGATGGGGTAAAAATGCAAAACCCCCTAAGGTGGGCTTTGTAAGATCT
>NW_027989986.1:0-201 GCF_054177405.1 Leptonychotes weddellii
TGGGGCGCCTGGGTGGCTCAGTTGGTTAAGCGACTGCCTTCGGCTCAGGTCATGATCCTGGAGTCCCGGGATCGAGTCCCGCATCGGGCTCCCTGCTCGGCAGGGAGTCTGCTTCTCCCTCTGACTCTCCTCCCTCTCATGTTCTCTGTCTCTCATTCTCTCTCAAATAAATAAATAAAATCTTTAAAAAAAAAAAAAAAA
>NW_027989987.1:0-201 GCF_054177405.1 Leptonychotes weddellii
CCAATATGGTAGCCAGGAGCCACATATGGCTATTAAAATAAATCAAAATTAAATAAAATTAAAAATTCAGTTCCTCCCTCCTACACTGTTGGTGGGAATGCAAGCTGGTGCAGCCACTCTGGAAAACTGTATGGAGGTTCCTCAAAAAGTTGAAAATAGAGCTACCATATGATCCAGCAATTGCACTACTGGGTATTTAAC
>NW_027989988.1:0-1042 GCF_054177405.1 Leptonychotes weddellii
ATCACTATATTTTACACCTGAAATTAATGTAACATTGTGTGTCAACTATACCTCAAAAAAATTAAAAACAAAAAATAGAATAATCACTGAAAAAAGGAAAGTCATTTTTAGATGACTGAATATTTTATATTTTTTCTTGTAGTTGTGCATTTGTAGAAAATTTGAAAAAATAAATTAAAAGACGGAAATAAAGGTGATCAGTTATTCCACCACTCGTAAGTGCTGACTATTAATGGTGGCATATTGCCATGTATTCTTGCAGGCATTTTTCTAGTTGTGTGGTACAGTTGTATTGTTAGATACATCATACTGAATGCACTTTGATAACCTACTGGTTTTTGTTTTTGTTTAACAATTGTCAACATCACTTTTAAAGTCTTCATAGTTCCCAATCACAAACAGAACCATGTATTTTTAGTCAGCTTCAAATTTTTGACATTTACCTTAATATTTGTTTTGAATTTGATTTTGTTATATATCATGCTGTGATGAACATCCCTGAGCATAAAGCTAATTAAGAAGAAAAAAAAGATGGGGAGAGTAGGAGTTTTATCTAATGAATAGAGAACACAGAGTTAAGGAAAATAAACAGGAATATGTTCCAAGCAAAATAACCGGAAGTCATAAAATGAACATGACTGATTTACCTAATAAAGAGTTGAAAAGATCATAAAGATACTACTGAGCTCAGAAGAATGGATAAACAAAATAAGAATTTCAACAAAGAGAAAATATAAGAAAGTACCAAATAGAACTCAAAGAACTGAAGAATACAATAACTGAACTAAAGAATACAATACAGGGGTTCAAGGGGAGATGAGGCAGAAAACTGAATGGCAGGGCATCGGAACTCATTCAATCAGAGCAGCAAAAAGAAAAAAACAATGAAAAAGTGTGATGTTAGCTTGAGAGTTATGGAACAAATTCTAGCAGACCAATATTCACATGATAGGCATCCCAGAAGGAGAAGAGAAAGTGGCAGAACATTTATTTGAAGAAATAATGGCTGAAAACTTCCCTATCTGAGGAAGGAAACAAACAC
>NW_027989989.1:0-201 GCF_054177405.1 Leptonychotes weddellii
TCTTTTTTTTTTTTAAAGATTTTATTTATTTATTTGAGAGAGAGAGAATGAGAGACAGAGAGCATGAGAGGGAGGAAGGCCAGAGGGAGAAGCAGACTCCCTGCTGAGCGGGGAGCCCGATGCGGGACTCGATCCCGGGACTCCAGGATCATGACCTGAGCCGAAGGCAGTCGCTTAACCAACTGAGCCACCCAGGCGCCC
>NW_027989990.1:0-201 GCF_054177405.1 Leptonychotes weddellii
CATTTGCTTGACAAACTCAGTCATGGCTTTCGTGTTCCTGCTGCTTTTCCCAGGTACAAGCCATTGGCCCATATGCTCCCGGGTGAGAAGCAGCCGCTGTCTGCCGGGGAGAAATGTCGCCTTGTTCTCCAGCGGTGCAAACTGCAAGGCTGGCAGGTGAGTGACCAGCAAGCGACGAACACACAGGCTCAGGAGTTAACA
>NW_027989991.1:0-201 GCF_054177405.1 Leptonychotes weddellii
CTTTTTTTTTTTTTTTTTTTAAAGATTTTATTTATTTATTTGAGAGAGAGAGAATGAGAGAGAGCACATGAGAGGGGGGAGGGCCAGAGGGAGAAGCAGACTCCCTGCCGAGCAGGGAGCCCGATGCGGGACTCGATCCAGGGACTCCAGGATCATGACCTGAGCCGAAGGCAGTCGCCCAACCAACTGAGCCACCCAGGC
>NW_027989992.1:0-201 GCF_054177405.1 Leptonychotes weddellii
TTTTTTTTTTTTTTTAAAGATTTTATTTATTTATTTGACAGAGAAAGACACAGCGAGAGAGGGAACACAAACGGGGAGTGGGAGAGGGAGAAGCAGACTCCCTGCCGAGCAGGGAGCCCGATGCGGGACTCGATCCCGGGACTCCAGGATCATGACCTGAGCCGAAGGCAGTCGCTTAACCAACTGAGCCGCCCAGGCGCC
>NW_027989993.1:0-201 GCF_054177405.1 Leptonychotes weddellii
AGATGGCGGAGGAGTAGGAGACCTGGATTTCGTCTCCTCTCAGGAATTCAGCTGGATAGGGATCAAACCATTCTGAACACCTACAAACTCAACAGGAGATCGAAGAAAGGAATAGCAACAACTCTCTGAACAGAAAAGCGACCACTTTCTGGAAGGTAGGACGTGCGGAGAAGTGAACCCGAGGCGATATTCGGGAGGATA
>NW_027989994.1:0-201 GCF_054177405.1 Leptonychotes weddellii
TGGGAAGCAATGGTCTAGCCCATCTTGAAATAATTTGCCATGTTTTAATAAAACACATTCTTTACTATACTATTATAAGTAATATAATAATTAGTTTATAAAAAACAAAACAAAACAACGTACTTATCCTCCCCCAGTGTTCTCTGTCCCTCTCCTTGGCTCAGCTCCACCTCCTTCTTCCTCTCTTCCTCCCTCTGTCCT
>NW_027989995.1:0-201 GCF_054177405.1 Leptonychotes weddellii
GGTACAGATATTAAAGTTATCAGGCAAGAAGAACTTTGAAATATCTATGATTAGTATACCCAAGAAACCAGGGGAAAAACTGAAGAAACAAGAAGAAAAGATAAAGAATTTGACCAGTATTGGAATCTATAAAAACAATCAAATGGAAATTCTAGAACTGAAAAAATAAAATGCCTGAAATTGAGATCTTAATGGATAGAT
>NW_027989996.1:0-201 GCF_054177405.1 Leptonychotes weddellii
TTTTTTTTTAAGAATTTATTTATTTATTTATTTGACAGAGAGAGAGACAGTGAGAGAGGGAACACAAGCAAGGGGAGTGGGAGAGGGAGAAGCAGGCTTCCCGCGGAGCGAGGAGCCCGATGCGGGGCTCGATCCCAGGACCCCGAGATCATGACCTGAGCCGAAGGCAGACGCTTAACGACTGAGCCACCCAGGCGCCCC
>NW_027989997.1:0-201 GCF_054177405.1 Leptonychotes weddellii
TTTTTTTTTTAAAGATTTTATTTATTTATTTGAGACAGAGAGAATGAGAGACAGAGAGCATGAGAGGGAGGAGGGTCAGAGGGAGAAGCAGACTCCCTGCCGAGCAGGGAGCCCGATGCGGGACTCGATCCCGGGACTCCAGGATCATGACCTGAGCCGAAGGCAGTCGCTTAACCAACTGAGCCACCCAGGCGCCCGATC
>NW_027989998.1:0-201 GCF_054177405.1 Leptonychotes weddellii
TGGGGGGGGGGCTCAGTCGGTTAAGCATCCGACTCCTGATTTCAGCTCGGGTCATGATCTCAGGGTCGTGAGATCGAGCCCCGCATTGGGCTCTGTGCTCAGCAGGGAGTCTGCTTGAGATTCTCTCCTTCTCCCTCTGCTTCTCTCCCAGTGCTCTCTCTCTCTCTCTCTTTCAAATAAATAAATAAATCTTAGGGGGGA
>NW_027989999.1:0-1042 GCF_054177405.1 Leptonychotes weddellii
GTCATCAATCAAGATCCACCACAAGCAGGAGAAGGTAGAAAGAAATGTGTCAAAATACATGAGAACCAGAAGTCAACTTGTAACTGGAGGATATAGGCTAAGTCACATCCAGGAGAAATGCCTTAAGGAGCAACATAATTTTCATCTTAAGAAGTACAGCTTTTTGTTAACTATGCTGTAATTAAAATTAAAAAAAAAAAGGAGCATAGGTTATTGAGTCAAACGATCTGGACCTTCAGTAGGATGATTTCAACATTAATTGCAGCACTTCCTCTGGCACAGAGGGATTCAGTGGTGAATAAGACACTCCCTGCTTCTCAAAGAATCTATACTATAGTGGACAGACAGACACTCTTATAGCTTTACCTAAAATATATATGAAATGATAATAAATAAGATACAAACTTTCATGTGGGTATTAAGGAGGATGAGGCTAATTCTAGTCAGGGCAAATAGGTAGGAGAGGCTTCAGAGAGGGCACTGAGATTGGGCAAGAAGGAAAATTCAATGCAAACTGTTGAATTAACATTTACTACATTGTGTTGAATTAGTATATCCATCTGTATGCCTCTTCATTCAAGCTGTTAGGAACTAGAGGACTAAGATCTTGCCTTGTCTCCATGTAAACCCTACACTTAACACATATCCACCATTCAGTGACTGGTGAATAGTAGATTCTCAGTAATTGTTAATTAAACAGAACTAAATACGTTCCTAACTTCTGAGTTCTGTTCCCCAAGAGACAGGTTTCTGCTCCAATTGGCTTCTGATAATAGCAAAGGAAGGCTAGATTTTCCAAGAGAAGACAAGATATACTAAGGAAACTAAGGAGCAATATTAAACCTTAAATGCAAACATCACTTTTCCTTGAATGGTTTTGCTGATGATAAAAAGAATCCTATATTGACTCCCTAAATAAAAATCTGTTAAAAATAATATTGAGGGGCACCTGGGTGGCTCAGTTGGTTAAGCATCCAACTCTTGGTTTCAGCTCAGGTCATGATTTCAGGGTGGTAAGATCAAGCCCTGCATTAGGCTCTGC
>NW_027990000.1:0-201 GCF_054177405.1 Leptonychotes weddellii
GAGATGATTTCCTGAGATATTAATTTATGCTATGTTCCTGATTTTATAGGAGACTGAAAGGAAAAAGGCATTTTCCCCACCCTAAATCAAAACTGTGGAGAAGTATCTTCCCAAGACAGGAAAGATTCCTAGGGCAGAAGTGACCTACAAGTGGAAAGGGATGGATGGAGTGCTGGCTTCCCAGGGATGCTCCCCACGAGG
>NW_027990001.1:0-201 GCF_054177405.1 Leptonychotes weddellii
TCTTTTTTTTTTTTTTAAAGATTTTATTTATTTATTTGAGAGAGAGAGAGAATGAGAGACAGAGAGCATGAGAGGGAGGAGGGTCAGAGGGAGAAGCAGACTCCCTGCCGAGCAGGGAGCCCGATGCGGGACTCGATCCCGGGACTCCAGGATCATGACCTGAGCCGAAGGCAGTCGCTTAACCAACTGAGCCACCCAGGC
>NW_027990002.1:0-201 GCF_054177405.1 Leptonychotes weddellii
TTTTTTTTTTAAAGATTTTTTTTATTTATTTATTTGAGACAGAGAGAATGAGAGAGAGAGAGCACATGAGAGGGGGGAGGGTCAGAGGCAGAAGCAGGCTCCCTGCCGAGCAGGGAGCCCGATGCGGGACTCGATCCAGGGACTCCAGGATCATGACCTGAGCCGAAGGCAGTCGCTTAACCAACTGAGCCACCCAGGCAC
>NW_027990003.1:0-201 GCF_054177405.1 Leptonychotes weddellii
AAGCTGAATTGGCAGAACTTAAAAATGTTATCGATGAGATCCAATCCAATCTAGATCATCTAACAGCTAGGGTAACTGAGGCAGAAGAGAGAATAAGCGACCTGGAAGACAATATAATAGATAAAAAGGGAAAAGAGGAGGCCAGGGAAAAACAACTCAGAATCCATGAAAATAGAATAAGAGAAATAAGTGACACCATGA
>NW_027990004.1:0-201 GCF_054177405.1 Leptonychotes weddellii
TGGTCAGGAGTGGACACAGAAAGTCACTCCAGGGAATATCTTGGAAATGGAACGTTTTCTTTTTAAGTAAGCTCTAGGCCCAACGTGGGGTTTGAAGTGACAACTCTGAGATCAAGAGTCACATGCTCTACTGACTGAGCCAGGCAGGTGCCCCAGAAATGGAACATTCTAGGAAAGGAATTACATTAGGGAATTTTATCG
>NW_027990005.1:0-201 GCF_054177405.1 Leptonychotes weddellii
AGGGCGCCTGGGTGGCTCAGTTGGTTAAGCGACTGCCTTCGGCTCAGGTCATGATCCTGGAGTCCCTGGATCGAGTCCCGCATCGGGCTCCCTGCTCGGCAGGGAGTCTGCTTCTCCCTCTGACCCTCCCCCCTCTCATGTGCTCTCTCTCATTCTCTCTCTCTCAAATAAATAAATAAAAAATCTTAAAAAAAAAAAAAG
>NW_027990006.1:0-201 GCF_054177405.1 Leptonychotes weddellii
TTGGAAGCAATGGTCTAGCCCATCTTGAAATAATTTGCCATGTTTTAATAAAACACATTCTTTACTATACTATTATAAGTAATATAATAATTAGTTTATAAAAAACAAAACAAAACAACGTACTTATCCTCCCCCAGTGTTCTCTGTCCCTCTCCTTGGCTCAGCTCCACCTCCTTCTTCCTCTCTTCCTCCCTCTGTCCT
>NW_027990007.1:0-201 GCF_054177405.1 Leptonychotes weddellii
CTGGGGGGGGGCTCAGTCGGTTAAGCATCCGACTCCTGATTTCAGCTCGGGTCATGATCTCAGGGTCGTGAGATCGAGCCCCGCATTGGGCTCTGTGCTCAGCAGGGAGTCTGCTTGAGATTCTCTCCTTCTCCCTCTGCTTCTCTCCCAGTGCTCTCTCTCTCTCTCTCTTTCAAATAAATAAATAAATCTTAGGGGGAA
>NW_027990008.1:0-201 GCF_054177405.1 Leptonychotes weddellii
TTTCTTTTTTTTTTTTTTTAAGATTTTATTTATTTGCGAGAGAGAGAATGAGAGACAGAGAGCATGAGAGGGAGGAGGGTCAGAGGGAGAAGCAGACTCCCTGCTGAGCAGGGAGCCTGATGTGGGACTCGATCCCGGGACTCCAGGATCATGACCTGAGCCGAAGGCAGTCGCTTAACCAACTGAGCCACCCAGGCGCCC
>NW_027990009.1:0-201 GCF_054177405.1 Leptonychotes weddellii
CATTCTTTTTGCCTTATATGCATATATATCATATATTATTTTATAATAATATATATTATGTAAATATTTGATATATAATATATAGTTATAGTATTTTATAATTAGTTATAATATAATTAAATATTTATATAATATATATTGTTATAAAATATTATCATTTAACAGATGGGGATATTGAGTCAGTCAATGATTAATTATTGG
>NW_027990010.1:0-1042 GCF_054177405.1 Leptonychotes weddellii
AGAAGTCTTACAACCAGACCTCACAAATGGACAGATGAATCTCACAATGGTGGAGGGTATGAACCATTATTACATCTATGGGGGATATTTATGACCAGCTAGGTTGGCAACTGTCTTTGTAAATGTTGGTGTTTTGGGGGGCAGACCTTTGTCTTTGATATCAAATGACATCATTAGACTAGAGGCAAATTGGCTATAACCCATTTTGTCAAAAGTGTTTCAACTTAATGTGTACAGTGTATTTCCTCTTGCCAAAGATGAGCTCTTCGGCCCCCAGAGAGAAACACATTCCCCTATGTTCAGACCCCTGCTCTTCAGAGTCAGACCAGAGGCTCCAGCAGATGCAGAGCTGGGAATGCTGACCCTGAGGTAGACACATGTCCCTGTGTGTGTTGTTTGGGGCCAAGACAGGAAACATGGGGTCTTTCTTGGTTGCCTACTGGCCCATCAGTCCCCCTAGTGATTGGGGGCAGCCATATTTTTTCATAGAACTGTCCTGATAAAGCCAAAAGGACCCCACAAGAACACACAATTCTGTCCTCCATTCCTGTCTCCTCAGGGTCAGTAAGAGCTGTCAACACTGACTCTCTTTAGTCTCCTGGTCCACTCAAGATGAACTGTAAAATATTCAGAAATATCCAGGAATCCTGGGAAGGTTTGGTATTACAGAACCATGTAGCTCTTTTAGGACCCATTACATACTTTGCAGTCAATGGGAGAGCTGAGGAACAGTGCCCTATGGTCCACTGACAAACAGTGACAGGTGACCAAAAGTGACCAAGGGTGTGGGTATGAGGACCGCCACTCTGCTCTTCCAGGCTGTGTAGTCCAAGTGCAGAGTGGGGTAATCTTTCTTCAGAAAGCTTCAAACTGTAGTCTTGAAACTTCATTCCAAGCGCAGGCACTTATTTTGAGAAAACAGGCAGAGCTGAACAAAGGGATTTAAGGACAGACATCACAGTCTATTTGTGGCAACATGGAGTGATATTTCTTTTGCCCTCCACCCCCCTGCTCCCGGATCTTTATACAACCCTAAGGATGC
>NW_027990011.1:0-201 GCF_054177405.1 Leptonychotes weddellii
TATTTTTTTTTTTTAAAGATTTTATTTATTTATTTGAGACAGAGAGAATGAGAGACAGAGAGCATGAGAGTGAGGAGGGTCAGAGGGAGAAGCAGACTCCCTGCCGAGCAGGGAGCCCGATGCGGGACTCGATCCCGGGACTCCAGGATCATGACCTGAGCCGAAGGCAGTCGCTTAACCAACTGAGCCACCCAGGCGCCC
>NW_027990012.1:0-201 GCF_054177405.1 Leptonychotes weddellii
CATTTGCTTGACAAACTCAGTCATGGCTTTCGTGTTCCTGCTGCTTTTCCCAGGTACAAGCCATTGGCCCATATGCTCCCGGGTGAGAAGCAGCCGCTGTCTGCCGGGGAGAAATGTCGCCTTGTTCTCCAGCGGTGCAAACTGCAAGGCTGGCAGGTGAGTGACCAGCAAGCGACGAACACACAGGCTCAGGAGTTAAAC
>NW_027990013.1:0-201 GCF_054177405.1 Leptonychotes weddellii
GCGCTGCAGGCTAGGGGCTCCAGGCCAAGTGGGTGCTGGCTGGCCTGTGGGGCAGTGGTCTCGGGGGGGGGCCAGGCCTCTCCCCGGAGCCCCCCATCCGAGGCTCGGCGGCAATCCGCGGGGCCCGGCCCTGCGCACCTGGTCTCATGCTCCCGGCAGGCGAGCCGGCATGGGCTGCTCAGTAGCCTCCGCCCTTCCTGT
>NW_027990014.1:0-201 GCF_054177405.1 Leptonychotes weddellii
CCCCATACATTACATCATTAGTTCTAGATGAAGTGTTCCATGATTCATTGTTCATGCACAACACCCAGTGCTCCATGCAGAACGTGCCCTCCTCAATACCCACCACCAGGCCAACCCATCCTCCCACCCCCCTCCCCTCTAGAACCCTCAGTTTGTTTTTCAGAGTCCATCGTCTCTCATGGTTCGTCCACCCCTCCGATT
>NW_027990015.1:0-201 GCF_054177405.1 Leptonychotes weddellii
CTTTTTTTTTTTTTTTAAAGATTTTATTTATTTATTTGAGAGAGAGAGAATGAGAGACAGAGAGCACGAGAGGGAAGAGGGCAGAGGGAGAAGCAGACCCCCCGCCGAGCAGGGAGCCCGATGCGGGACTCGATCCCGGGACTCCAGGATCATGACCTGAGCCGAAGGCAGTCGCTTAACCAACTGAGCCACCCAGGCGCC
>NW_027990016.1:0-201 GCF_054177405.1 Leptonychotes weddellii
AATTTTTTTTAAAGATTTTATTTATTTATTTGACAGAGAGATAGACAGAAGAGCACAAGCAGAGGGAGTGGCAGAGGGAGAGGGAGAAGCAGGCTCTGCACTGAGCAGGGAACCCGATGCGGGACTCGATCCCAGGACCCTGAGATCATGACCTGAGCCGAAGGCAGACGCTTAACCATCTGAGCCACCCAGGCGCCCTCT
>NW_027990017.1:0-201 GCF_054177405.1 Leptonychotes weddellii
TTTTTTTTTTTTTTTTAAAGATTTTATTTATTTATTTGACAGAGAGAGACACAGCGAGAGAGGGAACACGAGCAGGGGGAGTGGGAGAGGGAGAAGCAGGCTTCCTGCGGAGCAGGGAGCCCGATGCGGGGCTCGATCCCAGGACCCTGGGATCATGACCTGAGCCGAAGGCAGACGCTTAACCGGCTGAGCCACCCAGGC
>NW_027990018.1:0-201 GCF_054177405.1 Leptonychotes weddellii
TGATGAGATCTTTTTTTGTGTGTGTGTGTGTTTATTTTATTTTATTTTATTTATTTATTTATTTATTTTTATTCTTATGTAATGTATGGAGATACATTACATCATTAGTTCTAGATGAAGTGTTCCATGATTCATTGTTCGTGCACAACACCCAGTGCTCCATGCAGAACGTGCCCTCCTCAATACCCACCACCAGGCCCA
>NW_027990019.1:0-201 GCF_054177405.1 Leptonychotes weddellii
GAAAGGGGAACCCTCCTACACTGTTGGTGGGAATGCAAGCTGGTGCAGCCACTCTGGAAAACTGTATGGAGGTTCCTCAAAAAGTTGAAAATAGAGCTACCATATGATCCAGCAATTGCACTACTGGGTATTTACCCCAAAGATACAAAAGTAGGGATCCGAAGGGGTACGTGCACCCTGATGTTTATAGCAGCAATGTCC
>NW_027990020.1:0-201 GCF_054177405.1 Leptonychotes weddellii
CGCCTGGGTGGCTCAGTTGGTTAAGCGACTGCCTTCGGCTCAGGTCATGATCCTGGAGTCCCTGGATCGAGTCCCGCATCGGGCTCCCTGCTCGGCAGGGAACCTGCTTCTGCCTCTGACCCTCCCCCCTCTCATGTGCTCTCTCTCTCTCATTCTCTCTGTCTCAAATAAATAAATAAAATCTTTAAAAAAAAAAAAAAA
>NW_027990021.1:0-1042 GCF_054177405.1 Leptonychotes weddellii
AAGTGGTTGGATTGGTGATATTATGTATACACAAGGGAGACTTTAGAATACTGAGTTTGAATGTCTGTGAGACAACCAAGAAGAAGGTTAGAAATATGAGTCTGGAGTTCATAGAGACATAAATGTGGGGGTTGTCTACATAACAATTATGCTTAATCCCACTGGAATTGATTGGCTCACTCAGGCAGGGGTTGAGAAGAGCAAGGTGAGCCATCTAAGGAGACCGAGAAAGAGAGGCTATGTAAGGGGAAACCCAGGAAATAGTGGGTTGCAAAAGCCCCAAGAAGATTTCACGAGAGGAAGTGGTCAGTTAGGTTGAATGTTGCAGACGTAAAGAAAAAGTAAGATGAGGACAGAGAAGTGCTTTAGATTGACAATACATGATGGTCTTGACCAGCATGGTTAAGGAGTGGTTGGAACAAATGCTAGATTATAGATCCAAGAGCGAATGGAAGGGACACATTTGGGTGAAGGTTTGAAATTTCCTCCCACAATTTCTCTCTCCTAGTACCTAATAAATGGATTTTTAAAAAGAGTAGAGTTTAAGTTAAAAAAAATTCACCAGTAGCTTCCAGACCAGGAAATGGGCAGAAGAAAATGCAATAAACCTCAAAGCTAGTAACTGAAGAAAGAAAGAGAAATTTGAGGGTGGAGTGGAGAGACCATCATGGCTCAATTCTTATGGTCCTTGAAAAGACAAAATGAGATCAGAGAAAAGAGGAAAGATTGTCTCTTGATATGAGGGACACTTTATCAGAAGGGAGCAAAGGTGTGTGCAGGTGTGGGTAGTTTTGTGGCTTTGGTGGTGGGAAAATGAGAAAGTTCCCATGGGTGGTGTCTCTTTTCTCAGTGTAATAGGAGATCATCAGCTGAGAAAGAAAATGGAAGGAGTATGGGAGGTTTGAAGAGAAAGAGGAAGGTATGAATTAACTATTTTAGAGCATTAGGAAATGAGTCTGTAGGTTCAACCATTTGAAATTGATGTTAGTCCATTTTGGCTTACAAAAACAGCAGTTTCATATGGTCTGATACAATCCTTGAG
>NW_027990022.1:0-201 GCF_054177405.1 Leptonychotes weddellii
ATAAATAGGATTGGTTTATTAAAGTTTGCCTTTATTAAAATAACCATCAAAGCGCAGGACATCATTATGCCAGCTTTCATCAGCATTAATATTTGCAAACATTGGAGCAGCTGCCGGTCTTTTAACCACTACCCTACCTCCAGCAGTAACATTATCCATGGCCAATCTCAATAACTGTTTTTCTTCTGTAGTATCGGGTGG
>NW_027990023.1:0-201 GCF_054177405.1 Leptonychotes weddellii
CATTTACATTTGCTTTGCCTTGGCCTCAAAGCCCTACCTTCCACACCCCTCCCTTTTCTAGTTAAAGGACTCTTAGCAGGGCCTGTCCACTCAGGAAGACCTTTCTTACAATGCAAAGCACTGTTCTCAAGCCTTCACTTATACAAGTATTTTCTGTGGGTCCAGTATATACAAACTCAGCACTGTCCTATAAGGACTGGG
>NW_027990024.1:0-201 GCF_054177405.1 Leptonychotes weddellii
AGGGGCGCCTGGGTGGCTCAGTTGGTTAAGCGACTGCCTTCGGCTCAGGTCATGATCCTGGAGTCCCGGGATCGAGTCCCGCATCGGGCTCCCTGCTCGGCAGGGAGTCTGCTTCTCCCTCTGACCCTCCTCCCTCTCATGCTCTCTGTCTCTCATTCTCTCTCTCTCTCAAATAAATAAATAAAATCTTTAAAAAAAAAA
>NW_027990025.1:0-201 GCF_054177405.1 Leptonychotes weddellii
TTTTTTTTTTTAATTCTTATGTTAATCCCCATACATTACATCATTAGTTTTAGATGAAGTGTTCCATGATTCATTGTTTGTGCATAACACCCAGTGCTCCATGCAGAATGTGCCCTCCTCAATACCCACCACCAGGCTAACCCATCCTCCCACCCCCCTCCCCTCTAGAACCCTCAGTTTGTTTTTCAGAGTCCATCGTCT
>NW_027990026.1:0-201 GCF_054177405.1 Leptonychotes weddellii
TTACAATGTAGCTGTAAAGTGCTGCCTTGTCTTTGCCCCCTGCTCAAAATAAAGCTGTTACCTTTCTAGCCCTGTCCGCCATGGTGCTTAGCAGCCAGGGATGCATGGTCTCAGACATGTTTACCAAGTAAAACACTGACTTGAGGGGCGCCTGGGTGGCTCAGTCATTAAGCGTCTGCCTTCGGCTCAGGTCATGATCCC
>NW_027990027.1:0-201 GCF_054177405.1 Leptonychotes weddellii
AGCTTGAATTAGGGCAGGGATGGTGGGCAGGAGAGAAGGAGCAGATTTAATGACATGGTGTCTCCTCAATCTGGGCCTAGGAGGCTGTGGACTTCCCAGTAACAGGAAGTAAAAAAGATTGATTAGGAGGGGGGATACTGTGCCAGTTCTTGTATATACATATTTGCCCATTACTTGCTTTATGAATATCAACATCGTCCG
>NW_027990028.1:0-201 GCF_054177405.1 Leptonychotes weddellii
GTATCATATCATCTGCAAAGAGTGAGAGTTTGACTTCTTCTTTGCCAATTTGGATGCCTTTGATTTCTTTTTGTTGTCTGATTGCTGTGGCTAGGACTTCCAATACTATGTTGAATAGCAGTGGTGATAGTGGACATCCCTGCCGCGTTCCTGACCTTAGGGGGAAAGCTCTCAGTTTTTCCCCATTGAGAATAATATTAG
>NW_027990029.1:0-201 GCF_054177405.1 Leptonychotes weddellii
GGCTTTAAAGTTTTTTAAAAAGTTATTTTGTGGCCCAGCATATAGTTTATCTTAGTGAATATTCCATGTGTCTTTAAGAAACAAATGTGTATTTTGTTATAATTGGGAGAAGTCTTTCAAAAATATGAATTAGGTCAAAATATTAGTGTTACTCAAATCTTCCATATCCTTACTGATTTTCAGTCTTCTTTTTCTATCAGT
>NW_027990030.1:0-201 GCF_054177405.1 Leptonychotes weddellii
TTTTTTTTTTTTTAAAGATTTTATTTATTTATTTGACAGAGAGAGAGATAGCGAGAGCAGGAACACAAGCAGGGGGAATGGGAGAGGGAGAAGCAGGCTTCCCGCCGAGCAGGGAGCCCGATGTGGGACTCGATCCCAGGACCCTGGGATCATAACCTGAGCCGAAGGCAGACGCTTAACGACTGAGCCACCCAGGCGCCC
>NW_027990031.1:0-201 GCF_054177405.1 Leptonychotes weddellii
AGACAGGAGTTGAAAAATATTTTCCAGGGGTGCCTGGGTGGCTCAGTCAGTTAAAAGTCTGACTCTTGGTTTTGGCTCAGGTCAGGATCTCAGGGTCATGAGATGGTTCCGGGAATGGAGCCTGCTTTAGATTCTCTCTCCTTCTTCCTCTGCCAGAGCCTCCCTGTCCCACCCCCTGACTCTCTCTAAAAAAGAAAAAAA
>NW_027990032.1:0-1042 GCF_054177405.1 Leptonychotes weddellii
CTCAAGGATTGTATCAGACCATATGAAACTGCTGTTTTTGTAAGCCAAAATGGACTAACATCAATTTCAAATGGTTGAACCTACAGACTCATTTCCTAATGCTCTAAAATAGTTAATTCATACCTTCCTCTTTCTCTTCAAACCTCCCATACTCCTTCCATTTTCTTTCTCAGCTGATGATCTCCTATTACACTGAGAATAGAGACACCACCCATGGGAACTTTCTCATTTTCCCACCACCAAAGCCACAAAACTACCCACACCTGCACACATCTTTGCTCCCTTCTGATAAAGTGTCCCTCATATCAAGAGACAATCTTTCCTCTTTTCTCTGATCTCATTTTGTCTTTTCAAGGACCATAAGAATTGAGCCATGATGGTCTCTCCACTCCACCCTCAAATTTCTCTTTCTTTCTTCAGTTACTAGCTTTGAGGTTTATTGCATTTTCTTCTGCCCATTTCCTGGTCTGGAAGCTACTGGTGAATTTTTTTTAACTTAAACTCTACTCTTTTTAAAAATCCATTTATTAGGTACTAGGAGAGAGAAATTGTGGGAGGAAATTTCAAACCTTCACCCAAATGTGTCCCTTCCATTCGCTCTTGGATCTACAATCTAGCATTTGTTCCAACCACTCCTTAACCATGCTGGTCAAGACCATCATGTATTGTCAATCTAAAGCACTTCTCTGTCCTCATCTTACTTTTTCTTTACGTCTGCAACATTCAACCTAACTGACCACTTCCTCTCGTGAAATCTTCTTGGGGCTTTTGCAACCCACTATTTCCTGGGTTTCCCCTTACATAGCCTCTCTTTCTCGGTCTCCTTAGATGGCTCACCTTGCTCTTCTCAACCCCTGCCTGAGTGAGCCAATCAATTCCAGTGGGATTAAGCATAATTGTTATGTAGACAATCCCCACATTTATGTCTCTATGAACTCCAGACTCATATTTCTAAACTTCTTCTTGGTTGTCTCACAGACATTCAAACTCAGTATTCTAAAGTCTCCCTTGTGTATACATAATATCACCAATCCAACCACTT
>NW_027990033.1:0-201 GCF_054177405.1 Leptonychotes weddellii
CGGGGGGGAGTTGGAGGGGAAAACAGAAGGTTTAGATATTGGTGTGATTCCCAGGGAATGGGCTTTGTGCCCTGGATGATGTCTGAGGCCAAATACCAGGAAAGAGAAGAAGAGTAGAAACCCTAATTAGAGCTGTGGTTAGAGGGGCGGGGGTATTCTGAACCCCAGTTCAAGTCAAGTCCTGGGAGTCAGCACCACGTC
>NW_027990034.1:0-201 GCF_054177405.1 Leptonychotes weddellii
CAAGATGATATGATACTTTATGTGGAAAACCCAAAAGACTCCACCCCAAAACTGCTAGAACTCATACAGGAATTCAGTAAAGTAGCAGGATATAAAATCAATGCACAGAAGTCAGTGGCATTCCTATACACCAACAACAAGACAGAAGAAAGAGAAATTAAGGAGTCGATCCCATTTACAATTGCACCCAAAACCATAAGA
>NW_027990035.1:0-201 GCF_054177405.1 Leptonychotes weddellii
GGGGCGCCTGGGTGGCTCAGTTGGTTAAGCGACTGCTTTCGGCTCAGGTCATGATCCTGGAGTCCCGGGATCAAGTCCCGCATCAGGCTCCCTGCTCAGCAGGGAGCCTGCTTCTCCCTCTGACCCTCACCCCTCTCATGTGCTCTCTCTCTCATTCTCTCTGTCTCAAATAAATAAATAAAATCTTTAAAAAAAAAAAAA
>NW_027990036.1:0-201 GCF_054177405.1 Leptonychotes weddellii
CTCACAACAGCTGGGCTGGCAGCAGTAGCAGCAGCAGGCTGGGCGGCAGCAGGACTGTCCGCAGTAGGATGGGCGGCAGCAGGAGGCCTGGGCGTGGTGCAGCTGGCAGCAGGTTGGGGGCGTGCAGCTCACCACACAGCAGGGGGGCAGGCAGGTGTCCTCCATGCGGCAGTCAGGGCGGCACCACCTGACTCGGCAGCT
>NW_027990037.1:0-201 GCF_054177405.1 Leptonychotes weddellii
TAGGGCGCCTGGGTGGCTCAGTTGGTTAAGCGACTGCCTTCGGCTCAGGTCATGATCCTGGAGTCCCGGGATCGAGTCCCACATCGGGCTCCCTGCTCGGCAGGGGGTCTGCTTCTCCCTCTGCCCTCTTCCCTCTCGTGCTCTCTGTCTCTCATTCTCTCTCTCTCAAATAAATAAATAAAATCTTTAAAAAAAAAAAAA
>NW_027990038.1:0-201 GCF_054177405.1 Leptonychotes weddellii
TTTTTTTTTTTTAAAGATTTTATTTATTTATTTATTTTGAGAGAGAGAATGAGAGACAGAGAGCATGAGAGGGAGGAGGGTCAGAGGGAGAAGCAGACTCCCTGCCGAGCAGGGAGCCCGATGCGGGACTCGATCCCGGGACTCCAGGATCATGACCTGAGCCGAAGGCAGTCGCTTAACCAACTGAGCCACCCAGGCGCC
>NW_027990039.1:0-201 GCF_054177405.1 Leptonychotes weddellii
GTCTTTAAAGTTTTTTAAAAAGTTATTTTGTGGCCCAGCATATAGTTTATCTTAGTGAATATTCCATGTGTCTTTAAGAAACAAATGTGTATTTTGTTATAATTGGGAGAAGTCTTTCAAAAATATGAATTAGGTCAAAATATTAGTGTTACTCAAATCTTCCATATCCTTACTGATTTTCAGTCTTCTTTTTCTATCAGT
>NW_027990040.1:0-201 GCF_054177405.1 Leptonychotes weddellii
GTGAAAAATATACAAGCCAAACATGCACCGTGACCGGAGGAATGCTGCCTGCCTGAGCTTGTCTTCCTGCGGCCCCTCTGGCTTTTCCTCTGGGGCCTTCCATCTTGGGGCTAAATTCTGTAGCCTCCCCTCTTCCTCCCTGCACAGCCTCCTTCTCATGGCTAAACAGATGTGTCTGGAAGGACAGCAAGGCTGTCTAAC
>NW_027990041.1:0-201 GCF_054177405.1 Leptonychotes weddellii
AAGACTGTTGAATCTCAGATCTGTACCTCTGAAACAAATAATGCAATATATGTTAAGAAAAAAAAAAGAAGAAGAAGAAGGTAGCGGGAGGGGAAGAATGAAGCGGGGGAAATCGGAGGGGTGGACGAACCATGAGAGACGATGGACTCTGAAAAACAAACTGAGGGTTCTAGAGGGGAGGGGGGTGGGAGGATGGGTTGG
>NW_027990042.1:0-201 GCF_054177405.1 Leptonychotes weddellii
GGGATGGGTTAGCCTGGTGATGGGTATTAAAGAGGGCACATACTGCATGGAGCACTGGGTGTTATGCACAAACAATGAATCATGGAACACTACATCTAAAACTAATGATGTAATGTATGGGGATTAACATAACAATGAAAAAGAATAAGTAGAGATAAAAAAAAAAAGAGTATGCAATCTACCAGTGCTGGCTCCATTGGT
>NW_027990043.1:0-1042 GCF_054177405.1 Leptonychotes weddellii
ATCAAGGAAAACAGGCCAACACCCCGGCAAGTAATAGTAAAACTCGCAAATCTTAGACCCAAGGAAACCATCTTAAGGGAAGTTGGGGGAAGAGATTCCTTACGTACAGAGAGAGGAACATCAGAATAACGTCAGACCTATCCACAGAGACCTGGCAAGCCAGAAAGGGCTGGCAAGGCATATTCAGGGTACTAAACGAGAAGAACATGCAGCCAAGAATACTTTATCTGGCAAGGCTGTTGTTTAGAATAGATGGAGAGACGCAGAGCTTCCAAGACTGGCAGAAACTGAAAGAATATGTGACCACTAAGCTGGCCCTGAAAGAAATGTTGAGGGGGTTCTATAAAAGGAGAAAGACCCCAAGAGTGATATAGAACAGAAATTTACAGAGACAATCTATAGAAACAAGGACTTCACAGGCAACATGATGACAGTAAATTAATTTCTTTTAATAATCACTCTCAATGTGAATGGCCTAAATGTTCCCATAAAATGGCACAGGGTTGCAGATTAGATAAAAAGACAGGACCCATCCATACACTGTCTACAAGAGACTCAATTTGAACCTAAAGATACATTCAGACCAAAAGTGAAGGGATGGAGATCCATCTTCCATGCCAACGGAACTCAAAAGAAAGCTAGGGTAGCAATTCTTATATCAGACAGATTTTAAGCTAAAGACTGTAGTTAGAGACACAGAAGGACAATATATCATTCTTAAAGAGTCTATACAACAAGAAGATCTAACAATTATAAATATCTATGCCCCCAACATGGGAGCAGCTATTTACATAAGCCAACTGCTAACCAAAATAAAGAGTCATATTGATAACAATACATTAAGGGGGGGGGCAAGATGGTGGAGGAGTAGGAGACCTAAATTTCATCTGGTCCCAGGAATTCAGCTAGGTAGGGATCAAACCATTCTGAACACCTATGAACTCAACAGGAGATCGAAAAAAAGAATGGAAGCAACTCTCTGAACAGAAAAGTGACCACTTTCTAGAAGGTAGGACGTGCAGAGAAATGAATCCGAGGTGAT
>NW_027990044.1:0-201 GCF_054177405.1 Leptonychotes weddellii
GGTGAGGGGCGGAGCAAGATGGCGGAGGAGTAGGAGACCTGGATTTCGTCTCCTCTCAGGAATTCAGCTGGATAGGGATCAAACCATTCTGAACACCTACAAACTCAACAGGAGATCGAAGAAAGGAATAGCAACAACTCTCTGAACAGAAAAGCGACCACTTTCTGGAAGGTAGGACGTGCGGAGAAGTGAATCCGAGGC
>NW_027990045.1:0-201 GCF_054177405.1 Leptonychotes weddellii
CGCCTGGGTGGCTCAGTTGGTTGGGCGACTGCCTTCGGCTCAGGTCATGATCCTGGAGTCCCGGGATCGAGTCCCGCATCGGGCTCCCTGCTCGGCGGGGAGTCTGCTTCTCCCTCTGACCCTCCTCCCTCTCATGCTCTCTGTCTCTCATTCTCTCTCTCTCAAATAAATAAATAAAATCTTTAAAAAAAAAAAAAAAAG
>NW_027990046.1:0-201 GCF_054177405.1 Leptonychotes weddellii
ATTGGTACTGCCCGGTGGACACCACCATCGTTGAAGCACCCTAATAATGAATGAGCAAACAATAACCCACTGGGGGGCATCCCTATCACCTCCTAGCCTTCGTGCCTTTAAAATAAAGTAAGCGAACCCCTGCAGGGAGGTTTGCGAGGACTGAGTGAACAGCTACAGCAATCCAAGGCTGGCCACACTGCAGGCCCTCCG
>NW_027990047.1:0-201 GCF_054177405.1 Leptonychotes weddellii
CTATCCCTTCATCATATCAACCCTTATTTTTGTACATATATAAGTTTTTCTTTCTTTAAAAAAATTTGGGAGGCACTTTCTTCTAACAGACCAAAATACACCCAAAATCTAGTGTGTGGCACTGATCTATGCACCAACCTGACCATATTTGATCATATTCTGTTTTTTTTTTTTGGTCTGTTTTTGTTTGTTTTTATATTT
>NW_027990048.1:0-201 GCF_054177405.1 Leptonychotes weddellii
AGGGGTTAGCCTGGTGATGGGTATTAAAGAGGGCACGTACTGAATGGAGCACTGGGTGTTATACACAAGCAATGAATCATGGAACACTAAATCAAAAACTAAGGATATAATGTATGGTGATTAACATAACATAATAATTTAAAAAAAGAATCAGTTTGCTAATTTCTTCTCCCTTTTCCCTCACCATTAAAAAAACAAAAA
>NW_027990049.1:0-201 GCF_054177405.1 Leptonychotes weddellii
CGGGGGGGAGTTGGAGGGGAAAACAGAAGGTTTAGATATTGGTGTGATTCCCAGGGAATGGGCTTTGTGCCCTGGATGATGTCTGAGGCCAAATACCAGGAAAGAGAAGAAGAGTAGAAACCCTAATTAGAGCTGTGGTTAGAGGGGCGGGGGTATTCTGAACCCCAGTTCAAGTCAAGTCCTGGGAGTCAGCACCACGGC
>NW_027990050.1:0-201 GCF_054177405.1 Leptonychotes weddellii
TTTTTTTTTTTTTTTTAAGATTTTATTTATTTATTTGACAGAGAAAGACACAGCGAGAGAGGGAACACAAACGGGGAGTGGGAGAGGGAGAAGCAGACTCCCCGCCGAGCAGGGAGCCCGATGCGGGACTCGATCCAGGGACTCCAGGATCATGACCTGAGCCGAAGGCAGTCGCTTAACCAACTGAGCCACCCAGGCGCC
>NW_027990051.1:0-201 GCF_054177405.1 Leptonychotes weddellii
CACCTGGGTGGCTCAGTTGGTTAAGCGACTGCCTTCGGCTCAGGTCATGATCCTGGAGTCCCGGGATCGAGTCCCGCATCGGGCTTCCTGCTCGGCGGGGAGTCTGCTTCTCCCTCTGACCCTCCTCCCTCTCATGCTCTCTGTCTCTCATTCTCTCTCTCTCAAATAAATAAATAAAATCTTTAAAAAAAAAAAAAAAAG
>NW_027990052.1:0-201 GCF_054177405.1 Leptonychotes weddellii
GGGCGCCTGGGTGGCTCAGTTGGTTAAGCGACTGCCTTCGGCTCAGGTCATGATCCTGGAGTCCCGGGATCGAGTCCCGCATCGGGCTCCCTGCTCAGCGAGGAGCCTGCTTCTCCCTCTGACCCTCCCCCCTCTCATGTACTCTCTCTCATTCTCGCTCTCTCAAATAAATAAATAAAATCTTTAAAAAAAAAAAATAAA
>NW_027990053.1:0-201 GCF_054177405.1 Leptonychotes weddellii
TTTTTTTTTTTTTTTTTTTAAAGATTTTATTTATTTGACAGAGAGAGATAGCGAGAGCAGGAACACAAGCAGGGGGAGTGGGAGAGGGAGAAGCAGGCCTCCTGCCGAGCAGGGAGCCCGATGTGGGACTCGATCCCGGGACCCCGGGATCATGACCTGAGCCGAAGGCAGACGCTTAACGACTGAGCCACCCAGGCACCC
>NW_027990054.1:0-1065 GCF_054177405.1 Leptonychotes weddellii
GGGTAAAAAGTAGAATAAAAAGATTATGGTCAAAATATGAAGCAAACTGAAACTTAACATGATTTTGAACCAAGTAAAGTCATATCAGACAAGAATTTTTCAGCCTTCATGATTAGGACATTCTTCCACAATCAGAGTGTTATCCACATAGGCGTCTACATTTCCAGAAGGATAACATCACACTTTAGTTCTAGAGTGAATATACAAAATTATATTTATTGGATTTCTGGTTTTAGACCTATGGATAAAAACTTCATTATAGTTTGGAGAATATAGTGCACAAAATTTATCAATCTTGTATATATTAACCAAATAGTGTATTCGTGTGAATTACAAAATAGTACCCCCTCAGCAAAGCCTTTTACTGCAATAACTATACAAATATATGATGACCATGAATGATTGGCACCCCTGGAGTTGTTTGCAAAACCATCAACTATGGCCTTAGATAAATTAACACTTGAAGAGAAAAGTGAAAAGAAAGATTGCTAGAGTTAAATATATTTCCTAAGAGGGAGTCAAGATATAGATGTAAGGTTACTGGAACTGTAAGTTGTATTATTTAAAATTAGAGTTAAAGTATGTAAAATAGAAAATTATGGTTATTAAAATTATTAACCAAATAGCTTACACATATTTATAGAGCTACATTTTTATACAATTTGTAAATTAGAGGATAGGTGGGTCTTAGTATATTTAAGCTAAGTTTCCTTCATAGTGTGGGAATCCATTAATAAATCAATTACTGTGTTATAAGATTTGGTGTTATAAAAATAGCTATAAAATAAAAATTATCAAAAACTATATATAGAAAGAAGAATGAGGGATAGCATTGGACAGAAAATGGATACTATTCAATATCATTCAGCATGCATTTGTATTACTTTTATAATCATTTTAAATGGTGATACATGTTTATTAACAAATGTACAGTGAATATACAATGTTATAAAAGCTACACCAAACATTCATTTGGCTTATGTCTTGGCTGGAGCTTCTATTTTGGCGCTTGCCTATTTCTTTTTTTTTTTTTTTTGCTTTTCCAATTTTTTTTTTATTCTTATG
>NW_027990055.1:0-12199 GCF_054177405.1 Leptonychotes weddellii
GTCCTACCTTCCAGAATGTGGTCGCTTTTCTGATGAGAGAGTTGTTGCTCTTCTTTTCTTCGATCTCCTGTTGAGTTTGTAGGTGTTCAGAATGGTTTGATCCCTATCCAGCTGAATTCCTGAGAGGAGACGAAATCCAGGTCTCCTACTCCTCGGCCATCTTGCTCTCTCCCCTCCCTCAGGATTTTGTAAGAATTCTCAGGATTGTGTACACACAGGGTTTGCCATAATTGCCTGGCATGGAGTAAATGCTCAAAAATGGCGGTTACTGCACGGTTCTGACTTCAGCTGCTGCTGTTGGGCTAATATCACACATCCCAAATCCTGCCTCAACCTTCATTCCAGAGTCCACTAATCCTAGGAGGATTTATTTATTTCTTAATAGTGGTTCCTGACAGGGCTGATGTGAAGCTACTTCTAGACCTTGTCCTACTTAGTGTGACTATTCATACCTAAACCTGAGGAAATAGTCCTGTGTTTATTCATGGTGTTTTGCCCAGTCCCTCTTACAAGTGTTACATAATATGTTGCATAGACAACCTGCTCTTGTATTGTTGTTCTTAATTCCAAAGCAATAGCTATGAAAAGCAAACAAAATAAAAAAAAAATAAAAATACAAAAAACAAAATAAAACTGGCTTCAAGGGTTTTGGAAAGGGACTATAGTCTAGCTTTACACCATTCTTGGTGCTATACCAAGACTATTGTGGATCTTTTCTATCACTAAGTATTGAATGCTCCAACTAAGATCTGTATGTCCCTTCCTTAAGGTATAATTCCTTATAAGCAGACGATATAAGTTACCCATGCAATGGAGAGTAATTATCTCTCCAGAAGCATATTTTTTGCGGGGGGGGAGGGTAAAAACTTGTTCTGCATAAATTTCATTTATGATTTTGCATGCTGTGGTTGCTGAGTAAACCTTAAAAAAATAAAGAATCTTAGCAGGGTTGTTATCTCCTTCTCATGTGTTGTTTACTGTGACATTTCTCATGTTCCGGAGAGTTTAGTGAGATAGACAACAATTTTCATTGTAGTCGGTACACTCACTCCAGCAGAAACATGGCAGAAAATAGTGCTGGGGAGAGCCAAGAAAGAGACAAAGAAAAAAAATTTCAGAGATGAATGTTCCTGAAATTCACATTTAGGCTGAAATAGAAGTATATGATTGCTCCATTTTTGCAGCTTCAAGGTACCTCTGTTCTGCTTGGAGAAAAAAAAAAATACATACACTTGGCCATGTCAGCCTGCTTCATCCTGCTACTTTATTTTTCTAGAAATGGCTACAACTACTAAGAGTGATAGGCAGGGATCTTAAATAGAGAAACAATATGAATTGGGGTCCCATTCCTTCTTCTTTGGTATCTATCCCTTACAATTCCTTATTCAGTGATAGAAGCAATGGTTGAATAAATAGATAAATGCCCCTCGTTTCAGTCAATGAATTAGGGTATACCTTGCTGTTCAGCATGTATTTTTAGCCAGAATTCCAGGGGATACATAGACTGCTTAAAGACTCCGGTGTTTTCTGTGTCACTGTAAGTGCTGTATGGTGAGAAAACCCAGCCTTTGATGGGAAGACCACGATAGGTTCAAGTCCCAGGAGCTAAGCTCTCATCTCTATGGAGAAGATGATGTAGGTCATTACAGAAGCCAAACAGAATTAGACAATGATATCAAAGCAAGGAAGGTCATTGGGAGTGCTCAATATGATTTCTGGACTATAAGCAAACCTAGTGGAGAAAGTCATGCAAAAATCTGAAACACATTACACCACACTATAACAGAGAACTTTTTATGTCAGTGGTCTGAATTGGACTGCCTCCTATGAAACTGAGTACCAGACACTTGAACAAATGGTGAAGTGTTATAGAAAGTTTTTCTGCCTATTTTGTAGAATTCAAATCACTTCAGAAAGAATAACAGTTTTAGGAATTTAACTTATATCCCTCCCAAGAAACTATAGATGAGTGGATTTAGCTACTTGTCGAACACATGCAGAGTGTTATTTGTTTTTGTGTAGCCTGTTTTATGCTAATCTTATCCCATGTTGAGTTTTTAAACAGATGTGTGAAATTCATATATTAGTTATAAGGGACATTAATTAATTAAACTTCATGCAAGCTGGGAGTCAAAATAGGATCTTACCCAAATGTAAGCAAAAGACATTGAATTTCCCCTGAGTCTTCCCTATCTATCCCAGGCAGGGCATTTGCTTGACTATATAACTAGCATTAGTTTAAATGATTGTCTGATCTAGTGATGCAGTGAATCAATGATTTCACAGAAAGGTTGAGTATTAAAGACATTTAAGCTCCATTTCCATTTCCTAGTGACGATCATTGCGAGGTCAGTTTGATACACCTCAGAAAGATGACTCTAATATACAAAGTGTAATTTGAAAACTAATTCCTAGTGCTGCCTAAGCATATTTGGCCACACATTCAAAACTTCTCTAGTTGTCTAAAGAAGCGGTTCCCCATCAGAGATCTGCATACTCCCCAGTGTCAATTAAGATAGATTTAGGACTGCGGCAGGAAGGAGTGATGGGTAGGAGGGATGATGTCATTAACTTTTCTTTCTATTGGGCTATGGAGACTTTTTAAATACTTAAAAAAAAAATATTTTCTGCTTTTGCCTGCATTCTAAAAGCTGAGTTTGATATTACTGATTAGCAATTAGACAAAGTATGTTATCGCCATTCTTGAAATACAATCCTCAAAACCTTGGGCTTTGTGGCATAGGAATTACGTGTAGTAAAAGATGAAAAGATGGGGAACTCCTGATCCAAAATAAAACATCCTATCTTGAAACTTTGACTCAGTCTCTCACCTACAGCTCTGACCACTGTGCCTTAGGCAATCCACTTTGGCCCCAGCGTGTCTCCCCAGCAAATCATTTGATTTCTCTTCTCTCTTGGCTAGTAAGGTTGTAAGGGGCTCCAGCCAGCGGAAAGAGCCCATGACCCATCCTGCCAGTTTGTGAAACCAGATCCAGCCTGGTTTCTCTGTTAGGAAACAGATGGCATACTTCAAGGGTAATTAAAGAAAGTTTAATCAAAACTTTCACAAAGCGAGAGGCGAGGTTAAGGGAAACAAGGTGGCGCTGCAAAGTACTCAGGGACCAGCCTAGGCCTGAAAGGGCAAGGAGGAGCAGGTCACTACAACCCAGCTGGAATGCAGCACGTGGAGATGGGCCGCCCAACAGGAGCTAAGTAGACATATGCAGCCACTGCCAACCCATGGGTAGCAGAGAAGGAGCCTTGGGTTCCTCCTATACCCCCTGCTATCTGCTGTTGATGCCTCCCACAGGCTGAATTCAACTGGAACTCAGCTGGAAGTGAGCGCAGGGTTGCTGGGATGCCCTTTGTAGAGTTCAGCTCCAGGAGCACAGAGGAGGTCATCGATATATGGAGCAGGTGGGGCAAATGGAAAACAAGGGGTACCATCCTCAGCCTCAGTGTAGCACAGCAAAAATAAAACCACAGTGCATGGACTGTTCTGTGGAACAAAAGTACATTCAAGTCTAGGGTTCACCAGTGATTAACTATGTGACTCTGAGCAAGTCACTTAATGGCTCCAACTTCCTTTCTATTTTGTATGTAAGATTGTTAACAACCTACTTTGTGTGGTTGTGATTATTAAATGGGACAGGTCTATGTAAATGTTAGTAGTGCTGACTGTATTTTATCAAGGGCTCTACAAGATTGAATAGTATCCCTCAAAAGTTTATGCCACTACTATGGTCTAAATGTTTGTGTCCCCTCCCACCCAAGTTCATCCTAACCCACCAAGGCGAAGATATTAAGAGGTGGGGCCTTTGGGAGGTGATTACATCACAAGGATGGAGCTCTCATGAATAGAATTAGTGCTCTTAGAGAAGAGATCCCACAAAGCTGCTCGCCCCCTCCATCGGGTGAGGATATGGCGAGAAGTCTGCAGCCCGCAAGAAGGCTCTTACCTGACCATGCTTGCACCCTGATCTTGGACTTTCAGCCTCCAGAAATGTAAAAGAAAAATTTCCGTTGTGTATAACATTGTATACCCAGTCTGTGGTATTGGGTTATAGCAGTTGGAACGGACTAAGACAGTGACCTTATTTGGCAATGGAGTCTTTTCAGAAGTAATTAGTGATGTTAAGGTGAGATCATACTGGGTTAGCTTGGACCCTACACCCAGTGACTGGTGTCATCATAAGAAGGCCATGCAAAGACGCATTGAGAGACATAGGGGGAAATCCACGTGAAGATGGACACAGATTGGAATGATGTGTCTACAAGCCAAGGAATGCCAAGAAAAGCTAGCACCTGCCTGAAGCTAGGAGAGAGGAAAGGGAGGAATCTTCCCAAAGAGCTTCAGAGGGAGTGGACCCTGCTGATACCTTGATTTCAGATTTCAGGCCTCCAAAACTGTGAAAGAATACACTTCTGTTGTTTTAAGCCCCCCAGTGTGTGGTACTTTGTTACAGCAGCCCTTGAAAACTGATACATGCACTTTTTTTTTTTTAAACCTCAGAAAGCAAGACAAGTCATGTGTCTAATAGATCACATCTTACGATGGCTGTCAGCCAGGCACATCCAATATACACCCCCAAGATGCCAACATTGAACTTGGCAGAGTGGTGTCAGTAATTTTGATGAGACATTCATGGGCCAGGTTTTAAAATCGTAGGAAAGAAAGTATGTGGGAAAGGTAGGAGAAAAGGTAAATGTGACAAGTTCAGAACATCCCCAGAGCTGGAGTCACAATTAGCCTTAACTCTAAATGATTGCTTGCATTAGGTGTTGAGCACCAATGAAACTTAGTTCTCTCATGCATTCTTCAAACATACGTTCTATTACTAATGCTCCTTGGTTGCACCGAGGACCATCTTGTATAGTAAAACACCAAGTTGTGAGTCTTAGTCCCAAAGTGATTTGAGGAGGTGTAACCTTAACACCTTAACATGAAGAAGGTTTAGGAAGAGTTGCAAGAATTTATTTCAATTGAATTTTCATTTTAAATATGCATAGTCATGCTGTATGATCAGAATCCATTTCTGAATAAGTCTGAAAAAGTTATCTCAGTACATATGGAATAAAAATTTTAAGCAGTGAATATACTGTGTTGTGGCTTAATTGGCAGTGGTTTATTTATTAATTTGGTAGCACACAGGATGATTTCCCTTACAGCTGTCTGTGTCTAAGATTCAATGCTATAGCATTATTAGTACTCTAGCTCAAATGATTCAGATATATTTGTTTTTTTAATTGTGCTAAAATATACATAACATAAAATGTACCATCTCAATCATTTTTTAAAGAGTTTACTTTTGTTTATTTATTTGAGAAAGAGAGACAGAGACACGAAGGAGGGGGAAGAGGGAGAGAGAGAAACAGACTCCCTGCTGAGCAGGACCCTGGGATCATGAACTGAGCCGAAGGCAGATGCTTAACCGATTGGGCCACTCAGGCACCCTCCATCTTAATCATTTTTAAGTGTACAGGTCCATGGTATTAAATGCTTTCATAATGTGCAACCATGACCACCATGCATCTCCAGAACTCTTTTTATCTTGTGAGACTGAAACTCTATACCCATTTTAGCAAGTGATCCCTTACCCCATCCCCCTCCCCAGCCCCTGGCAACCACAATTCTCCTTTGTGTCTCTATGATTTTGACTCTTCTAAGTACCCCTTAGAAATGGATTCAAACAGCATTTGTCTTTTGTGACTGGCTTTGTTTTCCTACAAAAATTCACTCTGACAGGTTGAATTTTTAAAAGTCATATTTCAAAAGTTCAAGAATCAAACCTCTCTCTTTATTGTAGTCTTGTGAAAAGTTTCCTTGAAAAATGGTATTGGTTGAGCAATGGTTTCAAAGGCCAAGGTTATACCTGACGCAACATAAGCCAAGAGTGTCTTTTGGATAATTATTCTCTAGCACTGTCATTTTGGTAAGGGAAGTGTCAGATTCTGAATAATATTTTCTGAATGCACCCCATTAGATTGTAATGCCTCCAGTGAGCGGAGCTCAACAGGGCCATTTGCAAACTTATTGGCAGTATTTCCCTTTACTGTATCTTTCCTTTTGTATATAAAGAAACGGTTATAAGGACATGCCTATGAGGTAAGTGGAATGGAGATACACACATATTAGTCTGCTTTATCACTTTAAAGAAAGTATAAAATCTCAGAAAATCACTGTGTGCACATTTTCTGCATTTCAGACCCATACATTAGTCTCATAACATTGACGAGGTAATATAAATTGTTTATGACATAGTTAAATGCAAGATGGCATATATTTAAGAAAATATGTATTAATAATTTTTAAAACTTACCTCATTAAGTAGAAACTCTTTTCCTTCTCACATAGTGTAAAATTACAGAATTTTAAAGCTAAAGGGACCTTAGATTGTCAAGTTCGTAGTGTGTTTTAGGGCCTAACCTAACAGTTTGGATCTCAAACTGTTTATTTTTATTTCTGACATTTTGTGAACTCTAAAAAGAAACAGTACTCCTGTCTATGTTACTTATCTTTTTTCTCATAGTGCATGGTATCCAATCAGTGATTTTTTTTTTTTTTTTTTTTGAGAAGGAGAGAGAGCAGGGGAGAGGGGTAGAGGGAGAGAGAGAGAGAATCTTAAGCAGGCTCCACATCCAGCGTGGAGCCCGACATGGGGCTCATTCTCACAACCCTGAGAACATGACCTGAGAAGAAGTCAAGAGTCAGATGCTTAACCAACTGAGCCACCCCAATCAGTGATTTTTGAGTCAGCAATCTCAAGTCAAATATCTACAGCAGGGAGGTGACAGCATGAATACTGTCTAGGTGATGTGAGGGGGATTCTGAAGAGTGCACGCCTTCCTCAAAGGGGTGGAGGCCAGACTTCAGCACCAGGTGATTGGGGGAGGGTGTGCTAAATCAGTCCCATTCTGGCTGCTGCTTTTTTTTTCAAGAGAAGTCAGAAACCTAGGTCTTTAATGTGAACTCCTACAACTGAAAATGAGAATTAATTAAATATTTTGAAACTCTATATGGGATAAGCAAATTATATATTTAGGCCACTTGTTTTCAATTTCTGCTCTTGTTATTTATACCCTGAAATGTGCAGTTTCTTTTGAAATAGTAGTCAGGTCCTTTATACAGACTGACTACAGGCAGATGGGTTTGTACCAGGTAAATTGACTGTGGTAAACTTTCTCGTGATGGTCTGGAAACCCCAGAAGTGTGAACAGAAATAGAAGCATGGCAGCTTATACTTACTAGCTTAAGCAACAGGCATATGAAACAGTTTTCCTTCCTTTGCTGCTTGTGCACAGGTTTATATTTCTGCTGCCCAATTGTAGAGACAAAATAATACTCATTTTTCAGTTGTTAATATGGAAATCTGCAACATAGTGAGTTATGTGATTTCCATTTAATAAGTAGTTATTCTACATCTGCTCTGCAAAAGGTACCATAACTGGCTTCTAGAGATAGAGTTATGAGTAAGACATGCTTCTTCTCTCAATCTGTTCAAGATCGTCTGTGTGGCAAATATATCCCCTCATGGATTCTTCTCTTGGACATACTTCGTTCTTACTCCTAATCACTTACTGTCTGGCGCTTATGTCATAATGACGGCAACTTGCATTTTTTGTGTAGATGCTGACGTGTGTGTGTGTGTGTGTGTGTGTAGATGCTGCCTTAAGCATTGTATGTCATTATTGTAGGCATTCTTCACAACAACCCTAAGCAGTAAGGTTTCTGCTTTCTAATAGTGGTGTGCACCATTCCCATTGCACAGATCAGGAACCTGGGGCATGAAAGTAAATAATTACCCCCTGGATGTACAGGTTTCTTCCCAGAACCATCTGATTCCACTGCCTTTGCTCTTCCTAATCTCCATGCACACTGTCTACCTGCCAGGGGTAGACTGGTATGCTAGTGTAGTTTATCAATACCTCCTTTCCCTGGACTTATAGAACACCTGGAATAATGTGGGCACTTGGCATTAAAACTAATGGAAAGAATCATGATTTATTCCTTCTTATTCAAAGAGAGATTTTAAATTCCTACAGTTAAAAACTCTAGAAAAACTGCCTGCATGGAACTTTTTTTTTTTTTTTTTTATTTGAGAGAGAGAATGAGAGAGAGCACATGAGAGGGGGGAGGGTCAGAGGGAGAAGCAGACTCCCTGCCGAGCAGGGAGCCCGATGCGGGACTCGATCCCGGGACTCCAGGATCATGACCTGAGCCGAAGGCAGCCGCCTAACCAACTGAGCCACCCAGGCGCCCTGCCTGCATGGAACTTAAAAAAATATTTACCTTGTTGATAGCATATGACCAGAAGTCTAAGAAAAGAGTCTATCTTATAGAACTCATTACTGTTGGAGAAAGATTAAAAATGTGATTAATATTAATGAAAATTTGGAAAATCCCGAATAATGGCTGTCAAGGAATCCCACTTCATGTCACTGCCACTCACTCTGAGTTCACCAGAGTGAGGCCTTGATATCGATGGATTGACAAATAACCAGATCATTCTACTGACATTTTTTTTTTTAAATCTGATTTTGTTTGATGTTAAGGATTATCATTATGTATGTGGACAGGGGACCTATCATGTTAGTTCCTAGTTCAATAAATGGCACCATCGTTCTCTAAGACTACAAATCAGATGCCTACTTGTATTCTGAATAGCTTTCTCCCCTTCACCGCTCTTTTGCAATTTATCAGTAAATCAGTCAATCCTATCATCTAGAACAACTCTTGAAGCACCTCATTTCTCTCCCTACGACAACATAGGGGTTTGATTAATGTTTGCTGTAATTCATCATTACTGCTATTGTTATTTTTCAGCCACCAAATTAGTCTAACCATTGCAATGACTTCCTAAGCATTTTTTTGCATATCAGAGCTCATATCCCACCACCAAAATTATATTTTGCCTTATAGCTAGACAGCCTTTTTAAAATGCAAATCTGATGATGTCATCTTCCTTTTTAAAACACTCACATGGCGTAGGTGTCACACTACCTTTTTTTTTTTTTTAATATTTTATTTATTTATTTTACAGAGAGAGTGAGAGCACAAGCAGGGGGAGCAGTAGAAGGAGAGGGAGAAGCAGGCTCCCCGCTGAGCAGGGAGCCCGATGAGGAGCTCGATCCCAGGGTCCAGGGATCATGACCTCAGCCAAAGGCAGACGCTTAACCATCTGAGCCACCCAGGTGCCCCAGTGCCACACTATTGTTAATTTCACACCACACTGTCTGCACCCAAGACACACTGACTTACCCTTGGTTTTATGAATGAGCTTTCCTTCTCTACTTCAGGGCCTTTGTACATGCTGATCTCTCTGATTCTAGACTATAAGGTCTCTCAGGAAGGGGACTATTTACAGTCAATATGTATCTACTGCATTAATAAATAATGCTCCTTGAAAATATCAGATTCGATAACTAATAAAAAGATATTACAGGTTAATATAATCATAGAAATTATTCAAAAGAGCACATTTTCTTCAACCTGAAGGTTTATGGTTGTCAGGATCTATACCTTGCAAGTACTGTTCTAATGTGCGTATTTTAAATAATGTTTGCATATTTAGGGCCTCCAGGAGAAATGGGGCCTAACTATGAAATACCCGTAGGCAGAATTAACAGTGTCTATAAGGTCTGCTATTTGATTCTCCTTAATCCTGGTAAGAAGGTAGACTAGCATTGTCCATTCAAAAAAAGAATGAATTGTGACTTACGTATCCCCAGGCAAATGAATGCATTATTCACATGTTCACAAGCTCATGTAAAGCAAAGAAAGCCTAATGAAGATTTATATCAGGATCTACTTCCTGACTTTAAAATTTATTATTCCTTGGACTTATCATGCAAGGGAAGTGATGGAAACTCCATCCTCTCAGCTATTAAGACTCCATGAACAACAGATTAGAAAGCACTCTAGGGACCCATCTTTCATGGATTTGGTGGGGTGGCGGTCATGGATTTGATGATACAGTTGGTCATCTATCTTTTCAATTTTTGTAAGAGGGCATAAGAAGAAAATCTGGCCAATGGAAAAGCTTTAATCATTGCTGAGTGTTCTTGTTAAATAAATACAATAAGCTATGGAAGGGGATTAGCATCCTATGTTAACCTTGGTCTTTTACATGAATTGACTTGAAACCTCTGGCTTCCCCAAGCAGATATCTCTCTACCATGAACTCATAAACCCAATATGCATTTTTCTGCAGGGGTGCTTGGCCATGTGCTCTCATCCAGTGCTGAAATCTTCTCTTAGTCATCCTGCCTCTTCAGGGACTAGCAGAGTGCCTGTCACAAAGAAGCCGTTGGACATTTGTTGGTGGCAAGAATGAATGGATAGATGGATGAGTGAATGAATGAATGAATGATGGAACTTGGCTTCATTCCTGGGAATTATATTGACTCACCACCAACTTTGGAAAAAGAATCCCAAATTTTGATACTACAGTCAATTCTTTTCACTTGCTTTTTGCACCTCTTTTTTTTCTGACCCGGATTTCCTGTTGTGTCTGCTTTTCTTTCTCTTTCATGCTCTCTCTCTCAAAGTTTCCCATTCTGCTGAATTAAAGGTGAATATTGGTGGACTTTATGACATCAAAACTTTATTCTGACTGACAAAATTCATCTGGCTTTCTGTATTCTACTTTTAAAAACCTTTGACATAGGTTGTATTACTAAGTATTGCCACGTATGTTTTCTAATTTGAAAATCGGTGGAAAGGAGATAACTTTTAATTATCTTTGAACTAGGCAGCTTAACAGTTAAACCTGGTACTCAGAGGCTGTAATACAGAAAATCCATTTTTGGTTTGTTTTTGAAAAGCCAACCATCCATTCTCTGAGCCAGTAAAAAACCTCCTTTATCTGAAAGTTTCTTTTCAACTTTAGTAATGTATGAAGACTGGGCTCTTCAGAGATGGACCACAAATGGAATTTTAGGGGCTCTAAGACATTTGTGTGAATATTTGTGATAATACATTGCAGTGGTTACCTGTAACAGCAATATAGTTTGTCCTTTCTGAGCATGGTAATCGGGATGCTTTCACTTTCTTATAAAATAATTGTTTTAAGTTTATCTCCTTAATATGACATATAAAGTGTATTTCAAATATGTCTCCTTAATAATAAATAATATAATTAATAATTAAAATGTTTATATTTAAGATACATAATTTAATAATAAACATGAGTCTGATTTACTCAAAGTCATAGATTTACCTAAAGTCACATGTTGAAGAGTAAAACATCAGGTCTTTCTAACCTTAAAGACCACATTACATGCCAAGACCTCTTCTTAAACAGTTTAAAGATGATATTGAAATTTGACATTTAAATTTTGAAAAATTATTTTTATTCCGGATTGTGAATTGGGTGGTTGAGACATTTCATCAGCCTTCAGCTGATTTTAAGAGAAGTTTCAGTGATACCTAATATGATGTTCTCTGAGTTGTGAAACTTCTATCATATGCATTTGATTTTATAAATTGCTTTCATTTCATTAAGAATGTTTGTCTGGTAAATAGCTACAGATTTGCTGTGAGAAAAACCCAGAAGGGCAGATTCCTATATCCACCATTAATGAGCACTGAGAACTCACCACTGGGATGTAGACCCCAGCATTTCTGAGCTACCAAAGCAAGCACTCCCCTGAAATATTCACTTGGGGCATAGCCCACATGACATCTCTGAAGACGAAGCTGTACTGATTTCTTATTTGGAAAACATAGTGTTTGGGGGCTTTTTTTCTCAAGATCAGTCAAAGAGAAGAAAAATGTAGTGCCATCATTTCTTTTCATGTACACAGTAAGTTTGTCTTAATTTAAATATATTTTTTAAAATTTTATTTTATTATGTTATGTTAATCACCATACATTACATCATTAGTTTTTGATATAGTGTTCCATGATTCATTGTTTGCGTATAACGCCCAGTGCTCCATTCAATATGTGCCCTCTTTAATACCCATCACCAGGCTAACCCATCCCCCCACCCCTCTCCCTTCTAGAACCCTCAGTTTGTTTCTCAGAGCCCATAGTCTTTCATGGTTCGTCTCTCCCTCTGATTTCCCCCCTTTCATTTTCCCCTTCCTACTATCTTCTTTTTTCTTTTTTTTTTAAACATATATTGTATTATTTGTTTCAGAGGTACAGGTCTGTGATTCAGCAGTCTTACACAATTCACAGTGCTCACCATAGCAC
>NW_027990056.1:0-1041 GCF_054177405.1 Leptonychotes weddellii
TAGTCATTCTGTTGATGGGTGTTTGAGGGAATGTACAGAGTCCAAATTATTGACCACAACCCAAGCAAGATGCATCTGTTTTAAAGGGACCTTAGGGTTGTCAGCCTCTTGTTCTCTCAGCCTGTCTTCTGGGGGAGGGGCCTGCTGCACTGTTACTCAGGCAACCCTGTTTGGGCAGAGTTGCCCTGCCCCCTGTGGCAGTGGATGGGCTCAGTGAAAACCGTTTTTTGGGGGCTTTTGATCTCTGGCGGCTTTCCCTGGTGGCTTTCCACTGGGAAAATTGGACTGCTATATACACAAGAATGAAACTCGACCGTTCTCTAACACCATACACAAAGATAAACTCAAAATGGATGAAAAACCTCAATGTGAGATCCATCAAAATCCTAGAGGAGAACATAGGCAGTAACCTCTTTGACATTAGCCACAGCAACTTCTTGCAAGATACATCTCCAAAGGCTAGTGAAACAAAAGCAAAAATGAACTTTTGGGACTTCATCAAGATAAAAAGCTTCTGCACAGCAAAGGAAGCAGTCAACAAAGAGGCAACCCACAGAATGGGAGAAGATATTTACAAATGACACTACAGACAAAGCGTGATTTCCAAGATCTATAAAGAACTTCTCAAACTCAACACCCAAAAAACAAATAATCAGGTCAAAAAGTGGGCAGAAGACATGAACAGACACTTCTCCAAAGGAGACATATAAATGGCTAACAGACACATGAGAAAATGTTCATCATCATTAGCCATCAGGGAAATCCAAATCCAAACCACATTGAGATACCACCTTACACCAGTTAGAATGGCAAAAATGGACAAGGCAAGAAACAACAAATGTTGGAGAGGTTGTGGAGAAAGGGGAACCCTCTTACACTGTTGGTGGGAATGCAAGTTGGTACAGCCATTTTGGAAAACAGTGTGGAGGTGCCTCAAAAAATTAAAAATAGAGCTACCCTATGACCCAGCACTTGCACTACTGGGTATTTACCCCAAAGACACAGATGTAGTAAAAAGAAGGGCCATATGTACCCCAATGT
>NW_027990057.1:0-201 GCF_054177405.1 Leptonychotes weddellii
GAGGGGCGCCTGGGTGGCTCAGTCATTAAGCGTCTGCCTTCGGCTCAGGTCATGATCCCAGGGTCCTGGGATCGAGCCCCACATCGGGCTCCCTGCTCAGCGGGGAGTCTACTTCTCCCTCTCCCACTCCCCCTGCTTGTATTCCCTCTCTCGCTGTGTCTCTCTCTGTCAAATAAATAAATAAAATCTTTAAAAAAAAAA
>NW_027990058.1:0-201 GCF_054177405.1 Leptonychotes weddellii
TCTTTTTTTTTTTTTTTTAAAGATTTTATTTATTTATTTGAGAGAGAGAATGAGAGAGAGAGAGCAGGAGAGGGGGGAGGGTCAGAGGGAGAAACAGACTCCCTGCCGAGCAGGGAGCCCGATGCGGGACTCGATCCTGGGACTCCAGGATCATGACCTGAGCCGAAGGCAGTCGCTTAACCAACTGAGCCACCCAGGCGC
>NW_027990059.1:0-201 GCF_054177405.1 Leptonychotes weddellii
TTTTTTTTTTAAAGATTTTATTTATTTATTTGAGAGAGAGAATGAGAGACAGAGAGCATGAGAGGGAGGAGGGTCAGAGGGAGAAGCAGACTCCCTGCCGAGCAGAGAGCCTGATGCGGGACTCGATCCCGGGACTCCAGGATCATGACCTGAGCCGAAGGCAGTCGCTTAACCAACTGAGCCACCCAGGCGCCCCTTCAA
>NW_027990060.1:0-201 GCF_054177405.1 Leptonychotes weddellii
CGCCTGGGTGGCTCAGTTGGTTAAGCGACTGCCTTCGGCTCAGGTCATGATCCTGGAGTCCCGGGATCGAGTCCCGCATCAGGCTCCCTGCTCGGCAGGGAGTCTGCTTCTCCCTCTGACCCTCCTCCCTCTCATGCTCTCTGTCTCTCATTCTCTCTGTCTCAAATAAATAAATAAAATCTTTAAAAAAAAAAAAAAAGA
>NW_027990061.1:0-201 GCF_054177405.1 Leptonychotes weddellii
GGGGCGCCTGGGTGGCTCAGTTGGTTAAGCGACTGCCTTCGGCTCAGGTCATGATCCTGGAGTCCCTGGATCGAGTCCCGCATCGGGCTCCCTGCTCAGCAGGGAGCCTGCTTCTGCCTCTGACCCTCCCCCCTCTCATGTGTTCTCTCTCTCTCATTCTCTCTGTCTCAAATAAATAAATAAATAAATAATCTTTAAAAA
>NW_027990062.1:0-201 GCF_054177405.1 Leptonychotes weddellii
CTTTCTTAGAAATTTATTTCCTAGTTCTGTAGAAATGGTTGTATTAGATGTTCTCTATCGTTTAATAATATACTTGTGGACTAAAAGATATAAGTGCTGTATAAAATCAGCCAATTATGTTAAACTAGCATATCTGCCTTTATTGTGTTTGTTATTAGCCTGAATAGAAAGGCCTTTAAAATTGATTTTTTTTTTTTTTTT
>NW_027990063.1:0-201 GCF_054177405.1 Leptonychotes weddellii
CCTCCCGAATATCGCCTCGGATTCACTTCTCCGCACGTCCTACCTTCCAGAAAGTGGTCGCTTTTCTGATGAGAGAGTTGTTGCTCTTCTTTTCTTCGATCTCCTGTTGAGTTTGTAGGTGTTCAGAATGGTTTGATCCCTATCCAGCTGAATTCCTGAGAGGAGACGAAATCCAGGTCTCCTACTCCTCCGCCATCTTGC
>NW_027990064.1:0-201 GCF_054177405.1 Leptonychotes weddellii
ACAAGTACGCCATGATCATTCAATAGGAAAAGGGCAGTCTTTTCAACAAATGGTACTGGCAAAACTGGATACTGAAGAATGAAATTAGATTCTTAATGAACACCATATACAAAAATTAATTTAAAATTGATCAAAAACTTAGATGTAAGTCTTAAAACTGTAAAACTCAGAAGAAAACATAGGGCAAAAATATCATAGCAT
>NW_027990065.1:0-201 GCF_054177405.1 Leptonychotes weddellii
TTTTTTAAGATTTTATTTATTTATCTGAGAGAGAGAGACTGAGAGAGAGAGAGCACGAGAGGGGGGAGGGTCGGGAGGGTCAGAGGGAGAAGCAGACTCCCTGCCGAGCAGGGAGCCCGATGCGGGACTCGATCCCGGGACTCCAGGATCATGACCTGAGCCGAAGGCAGTCGCTTAACCAACTGAGCCACCCAGGCGCCC
>NW_027990066.1:0-201 GCF_054177405.1 Leptonychotes weddellii
CTTTTTTTTTTTTTAAAGATTTTATTTATTTATTTGAGACAGAGAGAATGAGAGAGAGAGAGCACATGAGAGGGGGGAGGGTCAGAGGGAGAAGCAGACTCCCCGCCGAGCAGGGAGCCCGATGCGGGACTCGATCCAGGGACTCCAGGATCATGACCTGAGCCGAAGGCAGTCGCTTAACCAACTGAGCCACCCAGGCAC
>NW_027990067.1:0-1041 GCF_054177405.1 Leptonychotes weddellii
TGCTTGAATGTTTTGCTATTATGGGGTTACCTACTTGTATCAAGACAGACAATGGCCCAACATATACTAGCAAAAAAGTACGAGAATTCCTTGCAGAATGGCAAATACAGCATATCACAGGTATTCCTTATAATCCTCAGGGACAAGCTGCAGTGGAAAGGGTGCATGACACCATTAAGAAACAACTCTGTAAAACTATGTCTCAAAAGAAAGGGGGAATCTCCCCCCGAGACGTCACGGCACAAACCTTATTTATTTTAAATTTTTTAAATTTACCCCAAGGAGAACCATATACTAGAGCTGACAAACATTTCTCGCCAGCCTCAATCTCAACTCAGGACGCACCCGTGTGGATAAAAAATGAGGAAAATAATCAGTTGCCTGGGAAATTAGTTACCTGAGGCCCTGGTTATGCTGGTGTCATTCCAGATGGATCCAGTCGAGCAGTTTGGATACCTCTTCGGAAAGTCCGGCCCAGGACTGGAGATGAAGACGACCCTCAAAAAACAAATGAGTGCCCAAAATCTCCATCACAGGGTGCATACAACAGCGGCTAATTTGCAAAAAGAAAGGGGGAGCTGTGGGAAACAGAACGCCCCAATGACCACTGGTGCATGTTCACTCAGACTCCGAGATCTCTGAGAAAACTCGAGGTTGCAGGGTTAAAAATAACCCGAAAGGATCAGAGTGAAATGCCCTTGGGACATGTGTGGTCTGTTCTAAAGTACGCAGCAGAAGATGTTTAGTAGATAGGAAGCCAGCTGTAAATAGCACACTGTGCATTCCCTTCTTTGTTCCTTTATTCTGTTTTAAAGATTCTTACGGGCTTGACTAATCCTGGATACGTGGAGGAATGTGCCTTATTGCACCCCTGCTGTAAATCATTATAGGTCTATATCGTTGTAGAAGGTATATAAGATTATGGAAAATAAGCCTCGGGACCTCGGGCTGATTGCTCGGGGTCCCCTGTGCCTCGCTCTACTGTCGTCTTTTTTGCTCAGTTCCTTTGCCTCCCCAGGTCCATGACTCTCCGAGGTCGAC
>NW_027990068.1:0-201 GCF_054177405.1 Leptonychotes weddellii
TCTTTTTTTTTTTTAAAGATTTTATTTATTTATTTGAGACAGAGAGAATGAGAGAGAGAGAGCACATGAGAGGGGGGAGGGTCAGAGGGAGAAGCAGGCTCCCCGCCGAGCAGGGAGCCCGATGCGGGACTCGATCCAGGGACTCCAGGATCATGACCTGAGCCGAAGGCAGTCGCTTAACCAACTGAGCCACCCAGGCGC
>NW_027990069.1:0-201 GCF_054177405.1 Leptonychotes weddellii
TTAAATTTCCCTTAAACGTAGAAAGTTCATAGAGGTCCAAACACATTTTCTGAATTTACTTAAGAGACAACGTTCTTTGATTGCATTTGAATGTTCTAGACAGTTAAAATGGGACAATTTTGTGAATGGAAAATTGGATGGGTGGAAAATTTCTCTAATTTTGTTGTGATTACCGAAATTAAATTTATCATATGACATGTC
>NW_027990070.1:0-201 GCF_054177405.1 Leptonychotes weddellii
TCTTTTTTTTTTTTTTTAAAGATTTTATTTATTTATTTGAGAGAGAGAGAATGAGAGAGAGCACATGAGAGGGGGGAGGGTCAGAGGGAGAAGCAGACTCCCTGCCGAGCAGGGAGCCCGATGCGGGACTCGATCCAGGGACTCCAGGATCATGACCTGAGCCGAAGGCAGTTGCTTAACCAACTGAGCCACCCAGGCGCC
>NW_027990071.1:0-201 GCF_054177405.1 Leptonychotes weddellii
CCGGATGGGTTAGCCTGGTGATGGGTATTGAGGAGGGCACATTCTGCATGGAGCACTGGGTGTTATGCACAAACAATGAATCATGGAACACTACCTCGAAAACTAATGATGTAATGTATGGGGATTAACATAAGAATAAAAAAATTTTAAAAAACAATGTCTGTTTTGCTTAAACAGGTTAGAATGGGGTTTCTTTCACTG
>NW_027990072.1:0-201 GCF_054177405.1 Leptonychotes weddellii
TTTTTTTTTTTTTTTAAAGATTTTATTTATTTATTTGAGACAGAGAGAATGAGAGACAGAGAGCATGAGAGGGAGGAGGGTCAGAGGGAGAAGTAGACTCCCTGCCGAGCAGGGAGCCCGATGCGGGACTCGATCCCGGGACTCCAGGATCATGACCTGAGCCGAAGGCAGTCGCTTAACCAACTGAGCCACCCAGGCGCC
>NW_027990073.1:0-201 GCF_054177405.1 Leptonychotes weddellii
TTTTTTTTTTTTTTTAAAGATTTTATTTATTTATTTGAGACAGAGAGAATGAGAGACAGAGAGCATGAGAGGGAGGAGGGTCAGAGGGAGAAGCAGACTCCCTGCCAAGCAGGGAGCCCGATGCGGGACTCGATCCCGGGACTCCAGGATCATGACCTGAGCCGAAGGCAGTCGCTTAACCAACTGAGCCACCCAGGCGCC